>NW_015160245.1:322237-332165 GCF_001447785.1 Gekko japonicus
GTGCAATGCTACAGGTCGTGGGCACATTCCACAGAATGGGCTCTTTGGTTCTTTGGTAAAATACACAGCACAATTGTATGCACATTGCACACATTAAATGGGCAATTGTGTAGGCTGTATCTGAAACTCAGTGATCTTTAATGCTTGGCATAGTTGATCTTCACTGCTGGATCTAATTCTAAACTGAAAATAATTCATCATAATGATATTCATTAGGGATAAATTGATTGCGTTGCTTCCTGCTTTTATAATTTAGAAACAAAGTGGTTTCATCCATGATATTGTATATCACATAAAGAATTGTGTCAGCTCTATCTGTGCACACATATGCATACCATGCAAGATCATTTGACTCATTTTTTCCAGTTTGCATTTTATTATTGATCATTCTAAAGCACTTTAAATAAAGACTCTAGGATTTGTTTTGTATTAGCTTCATTATATATCTCATTATTTTAGATGATTATTTTGTATGATCTTCCAACCATATACCCATGTTAATGTCAGCAAGCCATTTTAAAACCATAAATTAGAGAAACTAATGAATGCTTATTGCAGATAAAGTACCAGAAATGAGAATCATATTGCCAGCATACAAGACTTCATTCAGAGCCTGAACGTGAAAAGATGTTCTGGTGCCTTGGCGTGTCAAAAAATAAGATCTTCCAATATCATGAGTCTTGTCTAATCAAATGCAGCCCAATGCATTCACACAGTGCCTAAGGGATCTCAAATTAAGATTTATTCATGTGAAGCTGAGAAAACAGCTGTGTTTTTACTGTGTTCATTAGGGATGGGCATGGACTGAAAAAAGTGGTTCGGTTCGGGGTCCGTAGCAGCCCACAGACGGAACCCTGAACCAAACCAGCCTCACATGGACTGAGCACCCACCAGCTATTTATTTATTTATTTAAATTTCTACCTCACCCTCCCCACGAATGGGCTCAGGGCGGCTAACAAGCAAGGGCACCATGTGCCAATACATAAAACCAAGTAAAACAAGATAAAATCAAATAAATATCAAAAATTCATGAAGTGCTCAATACTGTTGTTCTCAAATGAAAACAAGATGGTGTTCAGTAGATGTTACCTCCATCCCAGTACAACAGTACCGATCTACCGCACCACTGGGACGCAATCGTCCTAGGGCCACTCCGTTCCCAGTTATCAACTGGGTTCTTTGGTGATGGTGGTAGTGGCGGCTCCTAATTGAAAGCCTGGTGAAAGAGGTTCGTTTTGCAGGCCCTGCGGAGCTGTACAAGGTCCAGCAGGGCCCTGATCTCCTCCGGGAGCTCATCCCACCAGGTAGGAGCCGCCACTGAGTAGGCCCTGGCCCTGGTTGCAGCAAGCCGGGCCTCCTTGGAACCTGGAATCACTAGGCGATGTTGTGCCCCAGACCGTAGTGCTCTTTGAGGTATATATGGGGAAAGGCGGTCCCTCAGGTATGTCGGACTCTGGCCATATAGGGCTTTAAAGGTAAGAACCAGCACTTTGAAGCGAACCCGGTATGCTATCGGCAGCCAGTGCAGCGCTTTCAGCACAGGCCGGATGTGCTCCCATCTAGGGAGACCCACCAACAGCCTGGCTGCAGCATTCTGCACTAGCTGCAGCTTCTGGATTTGCGACAAAGGCAGCCCCATGTAGAAAGCGTTACAGTAGTCTAGCCTCGAGGTGACCGTTGCATGGATCACTGTAGCCAGGTCATCACGGTCGAGGAAGGGAACCAACTGCCGAATCAGCCTAATATGGTAAAAGGCCGCCCTGGCAGTGGCTGCCACCTGGGCCTCCATTGTTAGGGAGGAATCCAGGTGCACTCCCAAACTCCTAACCTCCAGCGCTGGCACCATAGCTTATGCCCCACCACCCAGCATGAGTAGAGAGGCTGTGGAATCAGAGAGCTAGAAGTAACGAATCCGGCCAGCAGAAGCAAAGCCAAGCCCCAGGCTGGGTATGGCACATGGAGCCTCACTGGCCCAGTAAACACACCACACACAGCCCAGAAAGCTGGTGTTGAAATCTGGATCCTCTTCAGAGGAACCCACAAGCAAAGCCCCACTGCCCATCATGAGCAGAAAAGATGGGTGCTGGGGCACACACAGAGTTAAGAGCAAAACTATCCCTTCCCCTGCCCAGCAAAGCTGAATCTGATCAACTTCCATGTGCTATTAATCACAGATTCACAAATACAGTATTGACCTTCTCCTACTCACTGCAAACCCCTGATAAAGGAATGCAGGGCTGTGTCCACTCCTTATATAATTTTCAGATCCCATAGAGCTGAATGGGAGCCCTCTAATTGGCAACCAGCAGTGCCTGTCAAGTTTTGGAGGGCCCCAATTGGTGTTTCCAAGGCTGGAGAGAATTCCACCCCCACCATTGCCTGGGAGTTTGCTGGCATTGACACTGGGTTTTTCCGGGGGACGTTTCCTTTTCCCGGAACATTCCCAAAGTTCGGGGAATGTCTGTGGAGCATGTGCTTCACCAAACATGACTTCCTGGACCCTGGGCTGTCCCAAATTCAGCACAGACTTTGCTTCATGCACTGGTTTGTGCCCTTCCCTAGTGGTCATCAATGTTCCCTCTAAGCTATGGTGTCCTTTGAGCAGAAATTCTCCTTTATGAGCTACTAGGATTAACGTTGTGAGCAGATGATTTAGCTACTGCATAAGTTACTTTGCTCTGGAGCCATCCTTCCTGAGCTAAGACAAAAATGTGTGAGCCAGAGGTTAAAAAACTGTGAGCTAGCTCACACTAACTCAGCTTAGAGGGAACACAATGATCCAATTTCACCACTATGTTATACCCTGATACTACTCTATGTAAAGTAATGGGAAGAGTCCTTGTCCAAAGCCTTCCTCTGTTCCAGAAATAAAACCAGCTGATTCAAGTGTGGAAGTATGGATAAAGTCAAGGGGGAAGATAAGCAAAGGGAGCAAAAGGGAAAAACAGAAACTAGGAGAGGGTAAAAGCTCCAAAGAAGGCTATAATGAAAGGAACTCTCAAAGTAATCAGCAGTGTCAAATAATCGTGCCTGGTGTGGCAATGGAAGGTACCACAGCCCACAGTCATGAGAGAGCAATGCATGTTCAGATGACTGAAACAGTTAGTAAGAGGGGTTTTAGCCTGGTGGTTAGTGGGATAATAAGGAAGAAAAAATAAACAAAATAAGTAAGAAATAATAAAGCGTGGAACTGGTAGAATTAAAAGTCAAGAAAAAAAGAAAAGAAAGGCAATGGAGCTTGTAGGACCACGGAGTTAACTCAGGTATTATTTCTCATTAGGGTTTCTGATGAAAAGTGTTATGGTGTATGCTTTTTTAAAAAATGACCTGTTCATGAAAATCAAGTATTGAAACAGAAAGCATAATTTCCAAGTTAAACTCAGTGTTATTTAGTGCATTCAGAATATTTTATAATAGACATTAAAATAACAAATTCTTTCCTCTTCCGCTCCCTCATCTCTCCTGGTTCAACCAACTACCATGGCCTATTCTGCATCTAGCATTCGCTGTGTTGTTTTACCAAACCCACACTGGAACAGAAAAAGATGCAGCTCAAAACCACATTCAAATACCCTGGTCCAACACCATTCTGACTGCAGAGTCACCCCTGAATGGCCATAAAACAGCCATTAATCTATGCAGACAGTACCATAAAAACAAGAGATCAAAGGAAATGAAACTAGCATGCAGTGTGGAGGGGAATTTCTGTTCCAACATGGGTCTGGTAAAACAGTAGAGCGAATGCTAGATGCAGAATGGGCCTATGTCAGCCAAACTCACTTTGATTCTGTTCTGCTGTCTTTCATCCAACTGCTTCATTATCCACAATGAGAAAGAACTGGGCTCTAAGGCTATTGGTGTGTTTCAGTTTCTACAATACAAGATGCTCTTCCGCATTCTGATTTTCATCACTTGTGTGTCCCTATTGCTTCAGGGTTCCCCCCCCCAATGTGTTTTGCTCTCTCTAGTAGTCCCAGAGGGATAAGGGCCAAGAAGCGACAGTTAGAACCGGATATGGAACAACTGATTGGTTTAGCATAGGAAAAGGAGTACGACAAGGATGTATATTGTCACCTTGCTTATTTAATATATATGCAGAGTACATCATGCGAAATGCTGGCCTGGATGAATCACAAGCGGGAATTAAGATTGCTGGGGAAAAGATCAACAACCTCAGATATGCAGATGATACCACTCTAATGGCTGAAAGTGAAGAGGACCTAAAGAGCCTCTTGCTCAGGGTAAAAGAGGAGAGCGCAAAAGTGGGCTTGAAGCTCAACATCAAAAAAACTAAGATCATGGCATCCGGCCCCATCACTCCTTGGCAAATAGAAGGGGAAGTTGTGGAAGTGGTGACAGACTTCACGTTCCTGGGATCCCAGATCACCGCAGACTGTGACAGCAGCCATGAAATTAAAAGACGCCTGCTCCTTGGGAGGAAAGCGATGGCGAACCTAAACAGCATGATAAAAAGTAGAGACATCTCCCTGCCAACAAAAGTCCGTATGGTCAAAGCAATGGTATTCCCAGTAGTCATGTATGGCTGCGAGAGTTGGACTATAAGGAAGGCCGAGCGCTGAAGAATAGATTCTTTTGAACTATGGTGCTGGAGAAGACTCTTGAGAGTCCCTTGGACTGCAAGAAGATCAAATCAGTCAATCCTAAAAGAAATCAACCCTGACTGTTCCCTGGAAGGCCAGATAATGAAACTGAAGCTCAAATACTTTGGCCACCAAATGAGAAGGGAACACTCACTGGAGAAGACCCTGATGCTGGGAAAGATCGAAGGTCAAAGAAGACGGGGACGGCAAAGGATGAGATGGTTGGACAGTGTCATCGACGCAACGAACATGAAATTGAGCCAACTTTAGAGGACAGCGGGAGACAGGAGGGCCTGGCGGGAGCTGGTCCATGGGGTCGCGAAGAGTCGGACTCAACTGTGCGACTGAACAACAACAACTTTTGCTTAAGGTCAAGCAACACCTCCCTGCCCCTAGTCTCAAAAAGTGTTTTAAACAAAAAGGAACTTAACATTTAATTGGTTTGTTCTTCACAGAGTACAAATGAAAGCAAAAAGCCCCGTGTGACAACAGATAAGCTCAGATCCTTGTATGTCACCCTGATTCCTATCCCACAAGACAGATGATTTGCAGAAGTGTTGCCTGCTAGTGATGGGGAACTCCACAAATGCATCAGCAGAGAAACAGCCTGCTGCTTGCTGAAGATAGCTGGTTTCGAACCATCTCCAAGTTGCTTATTTTGACCATGACCTTAAGCTTTCCCAAACTCAAAGAGTCTCATTTCCAAGTAAAGTAGTTCAGGACTAAGGAGTAAGATTCATCCACTCATATTTCCACCATTCTGGTCCCTGTCTCAAGAACTGTAGCTAATGGTGACTTGAATCAGCCATGGCTAACCTGCATACCTGGATTGTAACAAATTGTGCTTCAGAAAATTGCCCTATTTCTTGGAGAACAGGCTGTCCAAAACAAGACAACGGCTTCCTGATATGATCACATCAAGACTTAGAAGTACAATGAAATAGTTACAGCATATACACATTATAGAAATAGCATTTAATCCTGAGAATCATACTAGCAATTCAGGAGGTAGCACTTTTTCTCTTCAGCCAGTGCAGCAACATGGTAATGGTGGACAGTTCAGTGCCAGTGCGTCTGGAACAAACAATGGAAGTGTGTCCCCGACCACTCGTCCTCTCTCGGTGCATATTTGTGAAACTCAGAATGTTCAGACCAGTGTCCTGGCCAAATCCCAATATGGATAATTATATTCAGCCCACCTACATGGATTGGCAAGGGCAGAGAAATGCATTGCATAGCTGTGACAGTAGGAAGCAAAAAGAACACAGTCAAATTAAACCACTGCTTCAATAAAAGCTCTTGTTTCAAGCTTTCTCTATGGGAGGTGAAAGCTCCCACAGATCATGTGGTTATCATTTAAAGAGCAACACAATTGGAAAGTGTCTGCCGTAGAAATTTCCAATGGATTCCTTTGAGCTGTTGAATAAGATGTTCCACCAGCTCTGCCTGGTTTGTAAAAAAAAATGTGTATGAAGGTAAGATTTATTAGGAAAGATAAGCACTGTCAGGGTTTCAGACAAAACCTCTGAACAATGCAGAGGTTTTGACAAGCAGGGTTAAGCTCCTTGTGGGAAATGCCACAGGCAATGGTGATTAACAATCCTGAAAAATTAAGTCAAGGAGTTGGCAACCAGCAAGGACTCTGTGAAAAATAACAGTAACTTTGTCTGACGAGCTTAGCTTAATTATGTTGAAGGAAGCTTGACAAGCAATTTGTTGGAAAAGAACATTATGGATACATCTAAATGAGAAATGTCTCTTACCTGCAATTGCCAAGGATGCTTTCTTCCATTTTCCAGATGACTTATGTTAGTTAATAAGTAAACAGACATGATTGTATGTTGAGGCTCTTTAGTATAGTGCCATCGCAGAGAGAGGGAGGAAAGAGAGCTGAATGGCAGCTCGATTTGCAGCTTTCTCTTGGGGCTCATTCAACCAGCAATGATACATTTTGTTTACACAGTCCTGACTTCAGATGCTGAGTGACTTAAGTTGTGACAGGTCTGCTATTGCATATCTCAAGGTTGAGATCAAAGGACCTCACAGAGAACTCCATTCAGAAAACTCTTGGTTCCTTCTTTCAAAACCATCTCCCTCCCTCCCTCCCTTTCATTCTCTGTCCTTTGTAGTCAAGGGTCACTTGGAAAGGGGAAAGGAATGAGTAGATTAAGATTAATCCTTCTTTGTACCTGGGTACTTTCAGATGCATTCAACATTTATATGTTAAAATAGCAGGGGGGGGTGTGGATAAACCAAAGTTACAAGCCAAGTAATTATACAGGACTCAGGATTTTGCACTGTAAACCCAGAAATTGTACTGCTCTTCAAACCACAAGAACACTTCTGCTGTGAAGAATCCAAGCTTCTAATTGAGGAGCTGATCTTAAGGAGCCACTCCAATTGTTGCTTCAGCACAGCAGAACAACCTCATCTGCAGCAGTCAAGGAGAACCCCTTTGCCTCAGTGGCAACCTCGCCGGTAAGTTGGGAGCCACTGCAGCCGCATTAAAACATCTCCACTCAGCCCGCAGCTCCAGGGATGATGTCCCAGATGGCCTCAGGGATCAGTGTTTGCACATGGGGGAAGTGTGCAAATGATCCTCTGTTGGGGCATAGGAGCAACTGCCCAGCAGTGCACTGCTGGGTCTCCAGTTCGCCCATGTGGGTTTTTCTCTGTACCCCGCTCCCAGCCCATGGGGCCTTGCAATGAGAACACACCAACTTGGAGCTTACCAGCTGCTGTTCTTTATAAAGTTTGTATCTCCAGTACCTGGCATTACGTTTTATGGAACACATGGCCTGGCCTGACAAACTGACATTTTTGTCAGATCCAGCCCTTATAACAAGTGAGTTTCACACCTCTGCTCTAGGCCTTGAAAATTTATGCTACAGTAAATCTCTTAGCTCTTAAGTCTCTCTATAATTTTAGCATCCCACACTGTCTTTTTTGAACTCCCCAGTATAAAGTAGATATTTAAATTTCTGAGATGTAACATTCAAGCTTATATTCTACAAAGCACAGGTATAACAAGATTAGATTTTTAAAAGAAAGTGTACTAATGTCAGGTTGGGCCCAGGAGAGATTTCCCATCTACAGAATAGAACTTTCCTGCCTCCCATCTCCCATTGCAACCCTCTGATCTCCATGAAATCCTGTCCCTGGAGGACAGGAGAACCTGAGAAATGACATGCGGCTGGTCTGCAGCAGGAAGGGGGACACTGCAAATTTCATCTGTATCCATCCACAGCTTTATCTTATGAATATGGCTTTGCACTCAGTAGAAAACATAAGCAGAAGAACTGGTGGCCTAGCCAGAGTTCTCAAGCAAAAGACAAACTTTTAGGAGCCAAACAAACTAGTTTGGTTCCTGAGGTTTGTGATGTAGTAGAACAGCCCCCCCCCCCGCAAGCTAAAGACACCAAACTCACTGGAGATCACCAGCTGACTCTCCTATACTTGCCTTTCAAGTTTGGTCAGGGTTGAATTTATGGGGTCCAAGTTACAGCCCCCAAACAAGGTGCCCCCAGGAAAGTCCTTGTTGGGGAAATGACAAGTACAGGTACAGGAGGTTTAGAAGTATATAGAATGCCAAATAAATTGTCTGGTAAGCTTATCTAGGTCTTTAAAGTATTCCTGCTTTTTTAGGATTGGGATATTTTGAGCAAGGAATAGAAATTGTGGTAAAATATTCATTTTAACTGTTGCAATCCTCCCCATAAATGATATTTGTAGATCTTTCCAGAATTAAATGGAAAGCATTGCAAGATAGAAAAGAAAGATGAGGCTTTGCTCTTCCTAACTGGTCCCTATATCATAAGGCAACATCCTTATTGTGGATAAAGGATTGGATTACTTTGGAAAATTCAAGGCTATTAATATTAGAAGGGCATGATTTACCAATGGGATGTCATGCTTATGTATGATACGGTAAAGATAAGGTACATAAAAATTTCCAACAGTACATGATAAGAGGGGCACTGATAAAAACTTGGAACGAGATAAAAGAAATTCATTATACAAAAATTCCAAAGTGGATCTCCCTGCTTGAAGCATTTATAATACCTACATTACATAATAAATATAATATGTGGAGATACGATCTATTAGATACTAACAATAAATTAAAATCAGAGGATGTACTATTAAGTCAAAACACTAAGTTTACATGGTGGGAAAGGCTGCAACTAAAGTCAAGTTTTAATAAGGATAGTCAAACTGGTTTTTATGAGAAAGCATTGGATTTTGATAAAATATGGCTAGGTACAGATGAAAAATTAATTTAAAAATTACATGCTCTACTATTAGAAGTACAAATGCAAGATGTAGTTAAATCATCAATGGTAACCTGGGCGCAAGATATTATCCATTGTATTTATATGGATAATTGGGCAAAAATCTGGAAAGTGATAACATTTACTAGAGCTATCACATATAAGGAAAATATATACAAAATGTTCTACAGGTGGCACTGGTCTCCAGAGAGATTAGCTAAATGTTATCCAAACTTATCGAATAATTGTTGGAAATGTAAGCAAAATGTGGGGACATACTATCATATGTGGTGGACGTGCGGCAAAATAAAAAAAGTACTAGTTAGGGATTCGAAGGATACTACAAGAAATATTAGAGATTAAAGTACCTTTGGAACCAGAAATATTTTTATTGAATCTTATTCCAGATGATTATAACAAATTAGATGTATGTATGATAGTATATGTTACACTCCCTCATGGATCACTGCCTTGACATGGTGAGGGAGCTTGCGTGGTTCGATGAGGCTGTGGGCTATACCATGGAGGGCCACCCAGGACGGACAGACCACAGAAGAGAACTCAGACCAAGTGTGATCCACTGGAGAAGGAAATGGCAACCCACTCCAGTATCTTTGCCAAGAAAACCCCATGGAGAGTATCAAAAGGACAATATGCTACTGGGGAAGAGCAGAGGGCAAGTACAAGTAATCCCAGAAAGAGTGAAGCGGCTGGGCCAAAGCCAAAAGGACGCTCAGTTTTGGATGTGTCTGATGGTGAAAGGAAAGTCCGATGCTGCAAAGAGCAATACTGCATAGGAACCTGGAATGTAAGATCTATGAATCAAGGTAAGCTTGACATGGTAAAAAATGAGATGGCAAGACTGAACATCGACATCTTGGGAATCAGTGAACTAAAGTGGACAGGAATGGGTGAATTTAACTCAGAAGACCATTATATCTACTATTGTGGCCAAGAATCCTGTAGAAAAAATGGTGTGGCCTTTATAGTCAACAAGAGAGTGCGAAAGGCAGTAATGGGATACAATCTCAAAAACAAGAGAATGATCTCAGTCT
>NW_015160245.1:334031-342288 GCF_001447785.1 Gekko japonicus
CAATTGGGGGTGGGTGGGTGGGTGGGAGGGTATAAATGAGGTTCTTCAGCCGAGGCACCCAGTACCTAAGCCCCTCTGCTTGGCATGAGCAGAGAGATGGAGTGACTCAGAGCCCTGAGTCCACCTAACACCCAACCCCCACCAGAGGGTGGGTGGGTGGGAGGGTATAAATGAGGTTCTTCAGCCGAGGCACCCAGTACCTAAGCCCCTCTGCTTGGCATGAGCAGAGAGATGGAGTGACTCAGAGCCCTGAGTCCACCTAACACCCAACCCCCACCAGGGGAAGAGGTGTTCACAGTCAGGAATAAATGAATGTGCTCTGCCTCTCTGTCTAACTGCCAATACCCAATAGAGGGAGAGGCTGCGGAGCTGAGCCGAAAGTATCTGATCCCAAAGAGCAGAATGGGAACTCTGTTATTGGCAGCTGGCAGTGCCTGTTAAGCTTTGGAGGGTCCCTATTGGTGTTTCCAAGGTTGGAGAATTACACACACACACCTATTGCTTTGAAGTTTGGTAAACATTTCGATTGAGTGGAGACAGTATGTCTGGCAATGTATCCATTCACAAACCTCTTCAATGTTTATGGAAAGTTCTTGCCAGTTGACCTGCCACAAATGCCAAAATTCATCAAGAACTTTCGTCCGTGAGCTGGTTTGTGCCCATCCCTAACTATGGAAAGTCACTAATTAGGTTCCTGCATTCTTCCTGTGGTATCCACAAGCTGAGTTATTTCATCACCTTTTGAACGGGTGAGTAAATTAGAATATAGTTGCCTTGCTCTTCACAGCAGAAAAGTAAAGTCTTAATTTCTGCTGTAAAGACATGCATAGAATTAGAGGTCCCTCATCCCTCCCAACAAACCACTCTTGAAACCTGGCAGGGGCAAATAAGAAAGGTGCAGTTGAAAAAATAACCACCACCACATAATATGTATGTAGGCCTGCTTGCATGTTCCTGTGGACTGGTCTGGATCACAGCTACAGTAGACATTGCTTTTGAAGAAACTGCGTCTCTCCCTCCTTGGTTCTCCACACTGTACACTTTACAGAACTGGTTCTGGGGCTGTCTAGTGAAAATGTTCACAGGGGATAACACTAATCTGGCAGGTAGCTCAGTGTAAAAGAGCAACCCAGTGGGAAATCAGAGATGTACTAGACTTGGACATACATTTTACAAGTGTTCATTCAACTGTTCTTGTCTATTCTGGCCTGCATCCCATCCCTAATCTGAAAGCTGAGAGGAACCAAACATGAATTCTTCTCTGTGAGCTTTATATAGCCATTTTTGGCTCATTTTTGAACATTACAAAGATTGTCTGTATTCCTAGCTTTTATATACCTTCCTGATACAATAAAAGAACATTTCAAGAGCCTTGCAGTCTGATGCTGTGCAAGGCTCAGTCACAAGCAAGTCCCTCTGATTTAAATGTGGCTCCTTCTCAACTCAACATGCTTAGGATAGCAGTCTCACTGGATCAGATTAAGAGTCCAATGAGCAACCCGTTTCAGAAACCAATATTCTTTTTTGGGAAGCGTTTTGGGAAAACATAGCACACGAAATTGTCCTCTTGTGATACAGTGAGGTTCTGCGTATCCCTAGTGGAGGGACATAATCACTCACCAAAGAATAAAGTGGCACAGAAAGAATACCGGCATTTTGTGAAAGACTAATATTGTCTCTGTCTTAATTAGGCACTTACCCTTTCAGAGTAGATAGCTATGTGGTCACTGTTATCATATCATATCAAACTGATGCAGAGGAACTTTACAAGTGGAATATACTGTACAAGTAAATTTGCAGCAGTGTAGTGTGTTGAAATTACATTGTTCTTGCTTAACCCTGATGCTGGTGGGACTCTAGCAATGCAATGGACAAAAATGGGCGGCTGAGCATGGTTGCTGAGGTATGGGGCTTTGGTGGGGATGTTATGTTCAAAGATTAGTTCCACTCCCAAGACATTTATGTCTGCATAATTTAAAACACCCTCACTAAAGTGAGTGGAAAGATTTAACAACTGTCCCAGCTCCTCCACTTCCACTACCCCAGCTACTGCAGAAGGCAGTCAGTCATAGCACAGCACCGGGAGCCTATTAGCCAGGAAACACAGCTCATGTATCAAGACATATGGCATGCTACGTGGCTGCTTCCTTGTGGGTGTTTTATGTCTGGCATTCCAAAGCAGAGTACCTGACTGTAAAGTAGCTGCAAACACACTTGCCATTCATCAGACTTTCCTGTAATTGTTTGCCTGGCCTGTTTGCTTGCTCAAAATGTTCCTTTTCGAAATGGGTGTTCCTTTCCCCATCAAAGCTCCTTATCACTCCAGCTTCCAGTTTGGGGCTGCTAGTTCTACATACACAGAGACAAAGCAATGAACTTCAGTGAGTGTGGCTCCCCAAATGTAGATAGCAAAGAGACCACCAAGTGAGTGTACACCAAATGGGAGAGTGGGGCTCCTGGCAGAGGCACACAGTACAGACAGACATAGAGATGCAGGCACACTTTCTAAAATTATGTGCTGACTGTCTGTTGCAGATGCTATGCATTAGGGTTCAAAATCTCCATGTTTATTTTGTCTCCCCATAAGCAAGCAAGCAGGCAGCCACTCAACACTGAAAGAGGCAAGGCTGTCCCCCCTCCCCCCCAGCAAGAGTGATACCTGCAGCAGATTCCTTCATCCTTTACTACTACTTGCCCTGTGGGGGGAAATATAGACATCATATGGGTACCAGTGTATAGTTTTTTCTTGTGGGTCCATAATAGCAGTTAGGGCATTTAGATAAGGGAACTGGCATGGTGGAAAGGGTTAAATTATCTTCCCCCCTTTGCTGCAGCCCTGATCCAACCCCCACCCCTGCTGCCACCATGACTGCTTTTAACTTCTAAAAGAACGGTGAGATCTGATCACAGACGTCCTTCAGTCAAGATCTCTTTTCCTCAAGCTGCTCTTCAGATTCTGCCTTTGTTAAAAGAAGTGGAGTTATCTGTTCACAAGTACTTGTGAACAAAGATGGGTAGGGATGTATTCTTAACAAACTTGTAAAATGGAGACCTATAAATCATACTCTCTACTTCTTTTGTTGTAGCCCAAGTTATGTAATGCAAGGCTTCCATATAAAATATTCTTTTAATTCTTCTTCTTGGTCCCCATTCAGATCTTCCTTGACGTCTTCACTTGATAACTTCACTCCACTGAATTGGCTGTGCTTCTTCTACTCCTGCATTGTTTGATCCTGCATATTTTAAGACTACTTTGTGTTTTAAATCTTTTGTGATTTTAAATTTGTTGTTGGGATTTGTGTTTCAATTTTGGTTATTTGGACTATTATGCCCTTGCTACTTGGTAGCTCGCTACACTGTTTTTCACCTTGAGGAGAGGAGGCAGGATAGAAATGTTTAAATTAACCAGCTCATCCAGACAGGCTTTCCTCTGAACAATGGTGATAGTCTTAGAGTGGCATTAAGCATCTCTCAGCCTCCTTAAATGCCCATCTATGCTTACCCATCATTGGAAGCTCCTTCTTTTGCTGTCAAGGCTGTCAAACGTTCCTGAGTGCAATCTGAATGCCAAATGAATGGAAGGCCCGCCCATGCCATATCAGGCTAAACATCTCTGCTGGGTCCTTGTCTCCAAAACCCCTCCCTTTTGGCAGCCCAGTCAGTCAGTCAGTGTTGCTCCTGGAATAATCTTGCTGATACAGAGTTCATTTAAGAAACAGCTTCTGTTTTCATTCCTGGTACAAATAATTGTATTTCTAAGTATCCAGTGGCAGGCACAAATTAGGTGACTAGAGATGTAGTTATTTGTGTGGGTGTTGGAAGCCAGTGGGCACCTCACCTGTGCTATACCTTGTTATGTGTGTGTTAATTTCTATGCTCTTGCCCCTAGAGAATGAGTGGAGTAAGTAAAGAAGGAATGCGTTTCAAGAGCACCTGCTGCTGAAATCCCAAGGTCTCATTGCTTCGTCTCCTCCCACTCAGATGCTGTTATGGGGGGGAGGGGGACATCTCCACCACTGAAGGCTGCTGTTGCCCAATATCACATACAGTGAGGATTTTTTAAAAAGAAGGACACACTTTAAAATCAGACTTTAAAAAATATGGCACCAAATGAAATCTGAGTTTAATGCAAACTTAAAACTGAACTTGTTACCCTCTTATGAGTTATAAATGGTTGTTTTTTCTTGATAAAGAACTAAGGGGAATGTAAAACCTTTTTTTCCCAGACAACACAATTGTTTACGTATTATCGAATTACTAGACCCTCGGGGGCAGGCACTGGCAAGAAGTCATCACAGGTGCTGCCCACTAATCCACCAGGGTCACTTCTTATTCCTGTCGTGTGCCCCCTAACTACTGATCTCCACATTTGGCTCAATATGGATATTAAAGAACCTTCCCCTGCCTGAGAAATGGTGATGCTGCCCAGTAAGAACTACCAGCTCTTGCTTATGTTATTTACTTTTTTATGGTGGAGGGATGAGGCAAGGTAGAGCAGGGCAGTTATGTGGTTAAGCGGAAAGGGCAGACAAAAACAGAAGGGAGCACTGGAAAGGAATTCTAAAGTAGCGTCTGCCTACAGCAGCCTCTTACAGCTGGAAGCTGGGAAAGAAGCCTGGTTTGGGATCATGAGCATTAAACCATCTAAAAATATGCAGTGCAAAATTTCATAAAATAACCAAAAAAAATACTAAAAGATCAAGATGGGCAGCTATGTTAGTCTGTCTGCAGCAGTAGAAAAGAGCACCTGAAAGACCAACTAGCACCTGAAAGACCAACAAAAGTTGTGGCAGGGCAGGAGCTTTCGTGAGTCGCTGCTCACTTTTTCAGATTAAATACTAAAGGAACTTATAGTGTACTCTCTGAGGTTGCATAAAGGCTCTGCACAATTTTAAATCAAGATTTTTTTATGGTTATAGCAATCAGTATGGATTTTTATTTAGGATCTAAATATGGAAAGGGTGTTTTAAAAGCAGTGATTTAGATCTACCCTTTTCTTGTGGTTTCAATCACCTCAATTAAATCAACACACACACCCCAGATCACATGTCTCCAATGTCTCTGCTCCCCTACAAACAGTACTCAGTGACTGAATATGCTGTGCTCTATTAGATGCAGACTCACTGGAGAAGACCCTGATGCTGGGAAAGATTGAAGGTCAAAGAAGAAGGGGACAGCAAAGGATGAGATGGTTAGACAGTGTTATCAATGCAATGAACATGAAATTAAGCTGAAGCTCAAGTACTTTGGCCACCAAATGAGAAGGGAGCACTCACTGGAGAAGACCCTGATGCTGGGAAAGATTGAAGGTCAAAGAAGAAGGGGACGGCAAAGGATGAGATGGTTAGACAGTGTTACCGATGCAACGAACATGAAATTGAGCAAACTCCAGAGGACGCCGGAAGACAGGAGGGCCTGGCGTGATGTGGTCCATGGGGTCACGAAGAGTCAGACTCAACTGTGCAACTGAACAACAACAACTTTAGATGCAGAGAATCTGTAAGCCTCCACATAACACAGAGCTTTTCAGTTTCAGGGTCTTAACCCACTTTCTGACAGGTGGATTACAGATTTTTGTCCTGTCCTCCTCCTCCTCCTCTATAGGGCTAGGGTAAGGGTGCAAAATGTACAGCCCATAAGCCAGATGTAGCCTGCCAACATGGCATATGGCCCCCAACTCCCTAGCACCCCAAGCTAGATAGGGCCTGCCTTAACTCTGCCCTGAGTCTTGTAGGCTCCCATGACATTGAGGCACTGCAGTTGCCACTCTGCAGCATTCCAGCAGCTTTCCCAAGCCTTGGCAGTTTCATTATCATTTTTTTTCAGTGACTCTGCTGGGAAATACAGCAATCACTGCCAAGGCTATAGAAACCTACTGGGGTGGGGAAGCCTCTGTGAAAGCCACAGTGATTCAGGTAGGGTTGCCAACTCTGGCTGGGGAAATTCCTGGAGATTTGCTTGTGATATCTGTTAGATTCACTGGTATAGTAAGTCAGTTATCTCTGTCTTAGTTAGCAGAGTGCACAAGCTGCACAAAGGCTACACACAGCATTAGCTTCTTCGTTGTATGTGCAAGCAAAGTTACAGAGTTACACAGAGAGCCACTTTGTCAGTTTCAACCTAATAAGAATCCTTTATTCAAGGAACTACATTCTAGATACACTATCTAGAATGTAGGTTGAGAGACAGTGATAGAATCTAATCTTACTAGCTGGATGTATGGTGCCAAAGATGGACAGAAACATGCTCCTTTGTGTGTGTGTTTGTGTGTGTGTGTGTGAGAGAGAGAGAGACAGAGAGAAGGGAGAATGGAAGGAAGGAGGCAATTCCGTGAGAGTATCAGTCTACACATCAAGGGACTGAGACAAAAGAGTAAACAGGAAGGATGCTCAGAGTTTGCCTCTGGAGGCTGAGGCTAAGAGACAGCGTTTAGTCCTTCTTTTCCTACAATATCTGGGGAGCAGGGTTGCCAGTCAGAGGCTGGCAGAGGAAGACTGGGGTGGGGGTTGGGATCACGGGGTGGGATACTATTTTACCATAGAGTTTTTAGTGAAAGCTAGAGCATCAGATCAATGATTTGACATCACTTCCATGTTTGCCAGATGTGATGGTGACTTTTAGGTCATTTTTCTTGTGACCCCCTATTAAGCTGCGATAGGGAGTGGAGGCTGGCACTGCTATAGCAGGAGACCTGGCAGCTCTAACTAGGGAAGAGAGGGTTTGGGGAGCAGAGGGAGCTCTGTATGGATGTGACACCATAGAGGCTACTCTCTGAAGCTGCCCTTTCCTTCAAAGGAACTGATCTCTGTAGTCTGACAATCAGCTGGAATTCTGGGAAAACTCCACATTCCACCTGGAGGCCTGTAATTCTAGTCTCAGGTCAGACTTAGGAAATCCAGAGGTCTTGTGAGCATCCTGTGATGCTAGTGATACAGTTGGGGCATGCACAAGTGTTGGACAAGAGGGCCTGGGAGAACTGTGTTCAAATCTTTGCTCTATCATGAATGACTTTGTGACTGTCACACTCTGTCAACCTAACCTACCTCACAGGGTTATTATTATGAGGATAAAGTGGAGGAGAGGAGAATGATGCAATACACTACTTTGGCTCCCAAATGTGGAGATGCTGGAAGAAGACTGCCATTATGGGAATCTGCTGGTTGGGGAGTAAATGCAAGATGCAGTTCCCAAATACAGATGTTGAACTATTGTGAAACAGAATTCGGAGAAGTATTTTGTCTCACATTTCACTAGGTAACTTTTTTGGGGAGGGAGATCTGAAATGCTGCACCCTTTCCCATTGAAAAAAACTGAACTGTTCAGTTGCCAAATCCAAACAATTGACTCATTAGGCATAATTATTGCCAGGACATTAGTCAAATTTCAGGTTTGTTCACCTGTTAAATTTATACTGTCGTTACCGAACCTGGAACTGTGTTCATCATTATTCTTTTCAATACTGCAATGTATTTACAGATAATGAAAATGAAAAGTTAAATAGAAACCTATTTAGTGTTAACTGATGTAAGATTCTTACATTTTATGAAGGGGAGGGGGGAAAACTGTATGGAGTTACTTTACAAATGGGTCCCGAAAGATAGTTTAGAAGTACATCCCACTTCAGAAAGCTTGCAAACCACAAACTTTGGGTGATTCTGCATTGGCTTTTCCTCCACTGTTTTACCAAACCCACCTTGGAACAGAAATTCCCTTCTGCACTGCATGCTGCTTTCATTTTCTTTGATCATCAGATTTTATGGTACCTTCTACGTAGATTTATGGCCATTCAGGGTCAGTACAGCATTGCCCCAGGGTATCTGAATGTGGTTTTGAGCTGCATCTTTTCCTCAGTGTTGAGAAAATGTGGAGCGAATGCCAGGCGGTGGCGCAGGCAGTAAGTGCAGCCTGCATTAACATCTGGCCGAACAGCTTCGGTTGTTCGAGCCCCACCGCGGCCGGAGTGAGCTCCCGGCCTACGTCCCAGCTCCCGCCCACCCAGTGGCTCGAAAGCCGTTAAAGGGCGACTAGATAAATGGGTACCTGCTAATAGAGTGGGGGGGGCACCCGTCCCTTGTGTGGCGGCGGCGAAACGGTGAACAGCAGCGGCGGAAAGAATATGGCGGCGGCTGGCGAGGCGAAAGGCGAACGAAGGAGGCCGGACCAACAAGCACGGAGGCGGAGCGACACAGGCCGGAGCCTACTTGGACGGAGGCCGCGAGCATGCGCAGAAGTGTGAGTGGTCCAGGCCCGGAAATGA
>NW_015160245.1:342378-342791 GCF_001447785.1 Gekko japonicus
TGAAATATAAATAAATAAATAAATAAATAATAAATAAAATCACCCATAGTGTTTTCCATTGGGGGGACAAGGTAAATCCATATACTTGAGTACAGTTCACTGGTAAGCAGTTTAGAACATGGATGTCAAACATGTGACCCACGGGCCAGATGCTGCGTGCAGAGGGCTCAAATCCACCCCCTGAGCAACTTCCTTCTCCTGCTTTCTTTCCCAGGGCTACTACTGCAGCCACACCATAGCTTGCTTTTCAGCTCCCTCGTGGCTTTTTGCTTCCTGCTTCCTGCCTCTTGCCTCCCTCCCCCTCCCTTGCTCTCTCTCTCTCTCTCTCTCACACACACACAGAGAGAGAGAGAGAGAGAGAGAGAGAGAGAGAGAGAGAGAGAGAGAGAGAGAGAGAGAGAGAGAGAGACAGA
>NW_015160245.1:343003-345372 GCF_001447785.1 Gekko japonicus
GGAGGGAGGGGGGGAGTTCTTCTGACAAGTACAATGTACATTGAGAAAATTATTTTGACTTATTCTGAAAAGTTGTTTTTTTAAAAAAAGATTGGATTTCTGTGTTTCTATCTGGATTTATTTTCTTTCAAAAAGACCCTGATTAGGAATTAGAACACTTGGATAGGTCCTTATATCTTGGAGAGTGGAGTGATTTCAGATGCCAAATGATAATAGCACACATTAGTAATGAGACAGGAAAACTAGCTTTCAGTTCAGTCCAGGAGGATGCATTGTCTTGAACTTCATTATCAATTGCAATTCAGCAGTCTCTCTTTCTGCTCTTTGAAATTCCTTTGTAAGAGCACTGCTACTCTTAGGTCAGCAACTGAGTGTTGTGGTTTCTAATGTCAGACTTATGTCCATTTATTCTTTTTATCCTCCTGGACTGAATCCTCCCGTATGGAATTGAGACCTAGGTTTCCTGTCTCATTATCAACACTGGTATCGCCATGCCTACTACCCCTCTGCATATCACACCTAATCTAATCAAGCCTGCTATTGTCATTCACCTACTATTGCCATTTGACATTTGAAATCACCTTTATAAAGTTTTTATCTCTGGTACCTCATGTTACATTTTATGGCATTCATGGCCAGGCCCAACAAAGTGACATTTATGTCAGATCTGGCCCTTGTAACAAATGAATTTGACACCTCTGATTTAGAATATCTAATAGGGCTTCCAGATGAAAAAAAATAAGCTCCTTCCTGGTCTAGAGGGTTTCATTCAGGCCTGCACAAATTGCAACTCACCAATGGGGCAGCCTGGGAGGCAAAACAGTCCTGGAAAGCCCCCTCCCATTGGAAGGGGGAGAGGGAAGGAGCAGGAGTCCAGGGATGCCAACTTTGGGTTTGGAAATTCCTGGAGGTTTGGGGGTGGAGCCTGAGAAGGGCAGAATTTGAGGAGGGGAGGGAGCTCAGCAGGGATGTGATGCTGCAGTAGGGTTGCCAGACACCCTGGTGGAGGCAGAGGTCACCCACTGCCAGGCCCCACCGCCCCACTGCTGATCAGCTGGTCAGCAGGGGAGACTTATCCAGAAAAAGAGTGAGGCCCAGTTGATGTTGCAGCAACATGTCTATGTCACTTCCGGTGTGACTCTGAAGTAATGTCATCATGTTGGCAGTGTCAGGGCGACACTCTAGTATTTGGGCAAAAACTCTATGGCAGAAGCCAAGTTTACCATAGAGCTTTTGCCCAAATGCCAGTGTCATCCCAATGGCGCTGCATGATGATGTGACTTCTGGGTCATGTCGGAAGTGACGTAGACACACTGTTGCAGGGTCAGCTGGGCCTCCCTCTTGCTCCCAGTAAGTCCTCCCCATCTCCTGCCGGTTGCTAGGAGGGACTTGGCAACCCTATGCTGTAGAGTCCACCTTTCAAAACTGCCATTTTCTCGAGGGGAACTGATGTCAGTAGACCTGAGATCAATTGTAATTCTGGGAGAACTCCAGGGTCTACCTGAAAGTTGGCAACCCTGGTTGGGATGCCACCCCCAGGCCATCACCAGGACTTTCCCCAGTGGCCAATCTACCGTGCTCACCACGCAGAACAGAGCCCACCAGTCGTGTCCTGCAGCCCACTAAAGGTTCATTAAAGCGCCTGCTTTGGCTGCATGTAGCAGGTGTGGCAGGTGTGGCAGGGGATTCAGAATATTACCAATTATAAACCAACTCTTGCTGCCGTGGATGGAGACCCTTCATTGGCGGAGGAGCTTAATCTCCTCTTTGCCCGTTTTGATGTGGAGCCGAAGGGGACAGCCATATTACAACCATCTGTCCATGGTGGCCCCTCCCTCAGGGTAGAAGAGCATGAGGTGAGGCGTACGCTGAGGTCTGTGAATCCGAGGAAAGCGGCTGGACCTGATGGCATTACGGGATGGGTGTTGAAAGAGCGGGCTGACCAGCACTCACTCCAGTTGTGATGAAGTGTTTTGAGAAATTGGTACGTAGTCACATCGTCTCATGTCTTCCATCTACACTGGATAGTCACCAGTTTGCATATAAGGCAAACAGATCCACAGAGGATGCCATCAACACTACTCTGCATACTGCTCTGTCACATTTGGAGCAGCCGGGGAGTTATGCGAGACTGTTGTTTGTGGATTTCAGTTCTGCCTTTAATACCATCGTCCCAGATAGATTAGTGTCCAAATTGGAGGGCCTTGGACTCTCCAGCTCCATATGTTTCTGGATTTTGAACTTTTTGACAGCCCGCCCCCAAAGGGTCAGAGTAGGGTCCTATATGTCCACAGCCCTTACCCTTAATACCGGTTCCCCACAAGGTTGTGTGTTGAGCCCCTTGCTCTATACCCTCTATACACAGGATT
>NW_015160245.1:346164-373664 GCF_001447785.1 Gekko japonicus
TATTATTATTATTATGATGATGATGATGATGATGATGATGATGATGATGATGATGATGATGATGATGATGATGATGATGATGTCTGGGACTGAAAAACTGGGGCATTGTCAAGCAGCAGGCAGGCCACCATACATAGGCAGTGGGCTGCATTCAAGTAGGTGGACTCATTAAAGGCTAGTTAAAGGGGGATCCATTTTCCAGAAAAAAATATCAAAACTGGTGAGGAGGTCGTTAAAAAAAGAATCTACTTAAGCTAGAAAGCCAGACAGACACATAAATATTAAATAATTAAATTACTCTGTTACTTGGACTACACTGTTGCCTGTCCATTTGTTTGTTTTTCGATGTGAATGACAGCAACACTCATGTTTGGAATGTATTTGACATTCAGCATGAATGTAGTCCTGTACAAGCAAGCCAAGTGCAGTTTTTTTCCAGTGCCAAAGTAAGGCTTGTGGAAAGATGTGAGCTTTTTGCTCCTGTTGTAAAACATAATGTAGGTACAGAAGGGAGGAAAAGAGAGAGACGGGGGTCATGTTAACAAAGCAGCACTATGAGAAGCTGTTCCCCCCCCCCTCTGCAGTGGCATGACATAATGGGATTTGGCACAGATGCTAACAGCTAATGCGATACCTTGGGGAAATTTCCATCACTTGATAGCTGGCTGTCCCTTTGTGGCTTGGTGTCAGTACACTAAGCAGTACTGGAAAGACCTGAGAAATACAATAGGCTCTTGACTTGGTGAAAGGCTTTGGCTCAGGTTTAACCTGCTCCACTGTGGAACTATAGAAGCTTTATCAATTCTTTATTTATTTATTTATTAAAGAGTAAAGAAGCACACTTTAAAGAATGGGTAGAATTGTGTTTACAAGTACATGCCACATGTGAGCAGCGTGGGAAGTGCTAACATATGTGAGATTTAGATAATCAGAGGGCATCCAGACCTTTGTTTAATTCCCCTTTGTTGTGGCAGAAGTGAAAGAGCTGCTCATTAGAAAAATCAGGTCTCTCTGAATACTACCTATAATGCCTACCCACTTTCTGCCTGTATCAGGGTCATGGTTTATGGCAAGTTTTCCGTTGTAGTGTAGTGGCTAGAGTGTTACACTAGTGCAGGGAAAACCCAGGTTTAAATCTCCTCTCTGCCATAAAGATCCTTGGGTGACCTTTGGCTAATCATTCTCTCACAGGTTAACCAGCTTCACATGGTTCTTGGGTTCCAGTAATGGAGACCCACATACGCAAACAACCATGTCATTTACTTTTAGAGCTCACACAAGAAGTGATCAGAAAAAGATTAAGATCTTGCTCATATATGTTTACTCATGTACATTACTCATGTACATGTCCTTCCTTTGCAGTACATTGTCCTCACTCTGAACTGGCTTCATGATATCTGATTGGTTATATGACATCATGGTGTCACATAGGTCACAACTTGATGTGACGGAGCCCCCAGGTCAGACATGAGGACACCACTGCCATTTTAATACCTAAAAGGGGCAATTTAAAAATGCCACAAGAGTCTGATACTGATCAGGTCCACATTGCGCTGGAACCAGGCACTCTTGTCCCCCACCCATGCTTTTTCAAGTGCTGAAATGGCCATCACCACCCCAGCTGTTTTGGCACTTGAAAAGGCACCATGGGTAACCAGCGCTCCTAGTCCCACCACCCTATGAGCTTGATCAAGATCAGGCCCTTGCAGAATTTTTTAATTACCTCTGTTAGACACTAAAATGGCAGCAGTGTCTCTCTGCGTCCAACCCAGGAATGTGATCTCCAGGTGGGGCCTGGAGATCTAGTGGCATTACAATTGATCTCCAGGCTACAGAGCTCAGTTCCCCTGAAGAAAATGGCTGCTTTGCCGGTGGACTGTATGGCATTGTACCCTGCAGAGGTCCCTTCTCTTCCCAACCCCCCCCCCCCTTCAAGGCTTCATCCCCAACTCACCAGTAATTTCTCAACCCAGAGTTGGCAACCCAGTGTCACTACACTGGCTACGCGGCTGGAATCACAAACTGCATTCTTGTCACGTCTGTTAAGCGAAATAAAGAGGGCTGAAGCAGCAGCAACCTATCTGTGTTGCGTAAGGTAAAGGTAAAGGTTCCCTTGCTCGAAAGCCAGTCGAATCCGACTCTAGGGTTGCGGTGCTCATCTCCGTTTCAAAGCCGAAGAGCCAGCGCTGTCCGAAGACATTTCCGTGGTCATGTGGCCGGCATGACTAAACACCAAGGCGCACGGAACGCTGTTACCTTCCCACCGAAGTGGTCCCTATTTATCTACTTGCAATTTCTTGCTTTCGAACTGCTAGGTTGGCAGGAGCTGGAACTAGAGACAGGAGCTCACCCTGTCTTGCGGCACCCGGGTCTTGAACCGCTGAACTACTGACCTTCCACAGCCTGCAGTTCAGCGTCTTAACCACTTGAGCCACCGCAGCTCCATGTGTTGCGTAAAGCATCCCATAAAATACTGAGTTGCTGAGTAAGTTCTCCCCAGCTCACCTCAGAAACACTTCCATTTTCTGTGTTTCTGAACTGTTCTCAGAAAGCTCAGAAACATGGGGCTGGGCCCCAGGCATGTATCGGAGACATAAGAAACCTGCAAATCCCATTAATACCCACCAGAAATCAAACTTGTCCAGCCCCATTAAAGGACATCCCTTGCAAGGCCTGTCTTGCTTCCAGTGAGTCCTCCTCTCTTCCAGTTTCCATCCTTCTTCCCATGGATACATTTGCTTAGGAGAGGGTAGGGAACTGGCAGAAATGGCTGGCTAACAGTTGGGTGAAAACCAGGCATGAGTGCAAAGAGGCTTGGGCCTGGTTTACAGTGGGTTTCCAGACTGAGGTTCACACACACACAATTGCAATTCTCACACACACACACATTCTGACATTCACCCACATCAATAATTTGCATTGCAGCAAAAATATTCAGCTGCACATATTCAGCACACTACTAGTTGCAGCCTCCTGCATAGCTGGCTCCAGTTTGTTCTTCCTGGCTCAACAGAAACATAAAACTGGTCTGCCTGCCACATTCAGCACTTCCAGGAGCTACTTGGCTGTTCTTAATTGCTTACAGTTACCAAAAACGGAAAAATAACAACAAAAGGCAGATAGCACAGCACAGCCACAACTGTTAGTGACGGGGGGGGGGGGACAACCTGTAGGCACTTTCAACATATTTGTGCTGATACCCTTAGTTTTCTTTGTAGGTCCCGCTGGGCAAGACCTGTAGATATAGTAGCAATTTTTTATTGTTCAGATCTCCATTTAGAACACTGGAAGATTTCCAATTATTTACCATTTATTTAAGATATTTCTATCCCCCCTTATTTCCTCAGATTCAAGGCTGCTAACAAAGCACCAAGGACGGCAAGGGCATAGAAACCATATCACCATTCAAGTCCAATGCGGAGGTTCAGAACTAAAATTAAAATACATGAGACTCAATGGGTTGTCTATTTGTCTCTCCTTTTTACGCTACAATCCACCCCTCTTTTAGAATGCACTAAACACAACACCAGCTCAAGTATGAGGGTGGCTTTTGAATGTGTACTTGTAAAAAGTGTCACAGAAGGAGAGAGAATGGGGACAGCTCAAGAGGAGGCAATGTTTCCTCCTTTTACCTTCCTCCTCTATCAATAGGGCTGGAGAACTCCGGGAATTATAACTGATCAGAAATCAGTTCCCTTGGTGAAAATGGCTGCTTTAGAGCAGAGGTGTTGAACTCACTTGTTATGAGAGCCAGATCTGCCAGAAATGTCACTTGGTGGGGTCGGGCCATATATGCCATAAAATGTAATGCTGGGTATCGGAGATATAAACTCTATAAAGGACAGCAACTGGTAAGCTCGTGTGTCTTCACTGCAAGTCCCCTTGCACTGGGAGAGGGGTGCAGAGGAAAATCGATATGGGCGAACTGAAGTCCCAGCAGTGCAGCACTGGGCAGACGCTCCCATGCCCCAGTAGAGAATCATCTCTGCACACACCTCACGTATGGACAGCGATCCCTGTGGCCATCCGGGACAGCATCTCCAGAGCTGCAGGTCAAGTGGAAAGATATGGATACAGCTGCCCTGAAGTACCAGGGTTCTGCTTGTCTGCTGCAGGTGAGGTTGTTCTGCCATGCCAAAGCCACAATTGGAGTGGCTCTGCCCACCCACCCCAAGCAGCCATCTGTTCCCTCCCTTGCACCAGTTGCTCGTGGGCTGCATAACAGCCCTGGACAGGCTGGTTCTGGCCCACAGGCCTTATGTTTGACACCCCTCCTTTAGACAATGAACTCTACGGCATTACACATGCTGAGATCCCTCTCCTTTCCAAACCCCACCCTCCCCAGGCTCTACCCCCAAATCTCCTGGAATTTCACAATCTAGAGTTGTCAGCCCTATCTCCCAAACATGTTTTCCACTCTCGGTGGAGCCACCTTCAGGTGCAGTCCTTGCTGTCTCTCTGCTCAAGCTGGAAAGAACCTGGCTCATCCAATAGGTATCTTCAGACCTGGCTGGAGGGACAGCTGTTGCCAAAGTCACCACTCTACTTGACTTGGTGTCAAACTCGGCCCTCGTTTGCCATGTGTTTGTTAACTGTCTGGCTCTGCTTGTAACTCCTCACTGTCCTGTCTCATTCTAGCTGGGAAGTGGGGGAACTTGGGGGGGATGCATGGAGCTGCTTTGCTGAGAATTGTGCTGGCTTGTAACTGCTTCCACGCGGGGCCTCCTCATTGTGGGAAGTATGTGTGCTTGTCCTTGAGTACCAGACACTGCTAGATAATGTAACCATAGGCTTGCAGGTGGGGGGGAGGGGTAGTGAAGCACCATAGATTTTGGTGGGCTGGATGTATGGGTGGGATTTGACTGGTCACTGGTGGGGGAGTTGTTTGAATTATGTCTAATATGAGAACTGACACAGATTTGTCTATGCTTGAAAGCTCTTTACCTCTCAATAAACAAATCACTGCCAAGAGAGTGTTGTTGGGAGTGAGCTCCTTCAAGACCTGACACCTGGGAAGTGCCTGGATTAATCAGAGTAGCTCTGGTAGGTCTTCCCAGCCTTGGATTGAAGGAAGCACCCACCTGGAGCAGAACAGCAGCCCTTCTAATCAAATCAGCTTAACCAGGACCAGTTAGCCATGAGGCATACAGCATTAGGGTAGCTGTCACAGGCCCTGAATTGAGAGGGTGCACTGAGAGCCCCTACCACTCTGTAGCCACTCCTAGCTGCTGACCTGAGCCACTGCTATCCTGAAGCCCCCACTTCTATGGAGTCAACACAGCTCCCCTGCACTGCCTGTGACTCAAGCAGCAGTGAGGGGGGGATGATCAGCTGTAGGTTGAAGGTTCCCCCATCCTATCACTGTGCTGCCTGAGTGATTTGGGGGGCCCATTCTTGAGTTTTTCCCAGGGCTCCATGTGCTACTAAACTATCCAGCTCCGCATCAATTTTAGGCCTGAGAGCGAGCGGAGCAGTGCGGAACCGTATGCGGATGGGGGCCACGGTGGGGTCAAGTTGCAATGAAACCAGGGGCCCCTTATAACATCCCAGAGCCCCATCAAAAACAGCTGGGAATTACGCACAAACCTCTGCAAAGTCCCGCAGTACACATTTATTCTCACCCCCAATAGTGATGCCCAGCAGTGCAAACCAGGCCTGCCCCAGAAGGCTGACAAGGTTGCCCTCTACCACGACCAAGTCCTGAAGGCCCTTGAACCCCGGTACTGCACTCGGAAGGTCCTCACGCCCCGGATCAGGACTGGGTTTCTTTGAAAGTCCACTAAGCTTAAGGGCGATGGACGCAGGCAGGATCCCCCATTAGGGAAAGGTCTGTTCAGCGTGTTCACTGAGATGATGGATGCTGCTGACCCTGAGTCTACTTCCATAGGGCAGGGGGACCCCTTGATCCGGACATGGACTTGGATCTTCAGGGCAGCAGACAGATCGGGGAGTCTGTCCCCTGTACCTGGAGTGATGGCTGGTCAGTGAAGAGGTAGAGGTTGGAGGCGTCTTTGGTGGTCTCGTAGGTTGCGGAAGTTTGGCGGCATGGCTGGTGCTGTGACGGAAGGTTCCGGTTGCCCTTGTATCTGCATACGTGGGCGAGGTGTCCCTGTTTCTCACATGTGTGGCAGTTGGCGTCCCGGAACCTGCATGACTTGCGCTCGTGCGCCTCTCCACAGCTGGCGCATGGGGAACGTCCCGTAGGCTTACCGGAGTGACCGGAGGCTCTGGCGGATCCCATCAGCTTCCGGCAGTGGGGTGTGCGGATGAGACGGACGTCGTCCTCGTCTGAGGTTTCGGGTGCCAATTCGGGGAGCACAAGATGGTACACCACCGGTGGTCGGTCACAGTGGGAGGCCTCATGTGTGATGGCGAGCTGGACAACCTCGTTGAGTTTGATGTCGGACGTGCCGATCATCCTTCTGCGAAGCTTCATGTCGCTGATTCCCCAGGCGAACTGAGTTAAGAGGTTCTCCTCTACCTTGGAGAAGTTGCACTCCATCACGTGCTGGTGCAGCATGGCCATGAATGTGGCGGCCATCTCGCCGGGCTTCTGGATGCGCCCCTGGAATTCCATTCATTTGGCCAGCATTGTCGGCTTGGGCATGAGATACCTGGTCAGGGCGTCCAAGATCTCCTTGTACGTACACTCAAGGATCGCCTTCGGGGCAAGGAGACTCTTTGTGAGCTGGATGGTGTGCACACCACAAGAGCTGAAGAGGAGAGCCCTTCTCTTGCCTGCATCGGTGACCTCATGGAAGGCAAGATGGCATATCAGCTGGTCCATCCACGAATCCCAGGATGAGTGGGGTCGAAAACCTCTAGGTGTCCCGGAGCGGAGGCCATGGCTCTAGCAGGGAGCGGGGGAGCGGTGTTCAGTGGTGCCAGGCGCGGTGCGGCGTTTCTGGAACGATGCTTGGGGCTGCGCTGGAAGGTGAGCCTGGCCTGCTCATCGGGATCCCATCCTCCTCGCCACTGAAAAGTACTGCGTTCGACGCATGGAGAACTCAGACTATGACATGCGTTCAGACGCGTTTATTGTACTTCACACAAGAACTGCAAAATGGTCCTGCAAGGCCAACTATACACACACACACACCTGGCACACCCACAGTCCTACTGGAGGGTTCGAATTTTCCACCAAGGTGCTATTGGTGGATACCAGGATCCTAGGTCCCTTTGTTTAGGAGACCTAAGTTCCATACTGCAACCGCAGACCCCTGGTGGCGGTCCGCGTACATAACAACTGCCCCTACCTACAACAGTTTTGGGGCTTAAATGGAAGGTGTGTGAATGGGCTCCTGGAACCCTTGAGCCTGAAGCTGTACTGGAATTTGTTTTGAACTTCAGTGAAAAAAAGTGCAGATTGCCTGAAATCAGGCATCAAGCCCCATAATGGCATCAGGGCCAAGAACTACAGGTTACTTCTCCCCTCCATCCCTTGAAGCCATTGCTGAGGCTATTTATTTATTTATTTTATTCAGCTTCTATCCTGCCAATGTTTTCAGACAACATGAGGGTGCAATGCACAATGATTTGTTCCAGCCAGTTTGGAAGGATGGGAAGAGGCAGAATTCTTTTCAAAGCAATCAAAAATATTCCTGTATGCAATATGGGTTCCTCCTCTATTCAGGAGCCCACTCTGAGATTCTCCCTTCAGACACTAGTACAGTGATAAAATTTACAATTTAGAGATATCCCCTTGTATTTTACATCGTTAAGGAATTGGTAATTTGTGGACTTGCTCTAAGATCACATGACCTGAAGGAATAGTATCAGCTGTATGCTTTAGGTGCTTTTGTTTACACCATCCCTCATTCTGCTAAATCTTCATCTGTGGATCCAGAAATTCAGTTGGAATGCCCAAAGCATCTGCCCAAAGAGCATCCACTTTAATAACAGGGGAAGAAACCTTAAGATTTGTTCAGGTTGATAGTTATTTACTTGAGTTTGCTGCTCTGTAGAAAAAAGCAGCCTACAGCAAACTGCATTAAGCAGATGACAAAAAAACCAAAGTAATATTTAAAGTTCAAGTTACTCTAGCCCTCCAGAAACAAAGCAATAAAGAAAAAGTATGCATTGACAAAAATATAATAGCCAGAAGTAAGGAATTTTGCTGCCTGTTTTCAGGTGCCTCTCACAGAATTGTTGTAAGGTAGCAAATATATTGTTTTTTTAAAAAAAAGAAGCAATACTTCTAAAGCAGGAAATGCATTTGGCAAACACACAAATCAATCCAGTTAATACTTGATGGCATTCCCCAGGGTACAGAGCAGTGTTCCCTCTAAGCTGAGTTAGTGTGAGCTAGCTCACACTAACTCAGCTTAGAGGGAACATTGGTACAGAGGCATTGTACCATCTGAGAATGTAGTCCATACCAAAGTGGAGCACACCTTTGACAATAGCCGTTTCTAGTTCTTCTCTTCTGCACAGTAGAGATCTCCCAAGCTGGATGACAACACTCAGTAGATTCAAAGAACTGGAAGGTGGCAAAAGGTTATACATTCCAAACTTGCCATAAATTCCTCTAGGATCAGTAGCCTCCCCCTTCCCTGATTAACACAAACAACTAGGAAGTGTCACAACCAAAGAGCAGCACATTCCAGAAGGGTCCTTACAAGACTAGTATTTGCCTATTATTAATACAGCTATTTATGGAAAAGTCTATCCTGAATTCCAATTCAGTTAAACATTTATATCCTACCTTTTCCTATTGCTCAACTAAAATCAATAAATGAAATTATGGACTGCAGGAGAAAATAAATCAGCTGACTCAGTATCAGCAAGCAATACCTGAACAAGACAAATAGATCATTGGGGCAAGAACACAACATAATCAATTAGGGTTGCCAAGTTGAAAATCGTCGGGAGCAGGGGAATCCCGTACGGCGTCCTATGCGCGCGTGTTCCCCTCGGAAGGTCGTGGCCCCGCCCCCAGCGTGCCCGGTGTCATAATGTCACTTCCTGGTGATGCACACGCCAGGGTGGGGTTCCCCCGGGGTCTGATCCGCCAGCAGGGGGAAACGGGCCTCTGGGGTGGGGGTTTCCCCGCCCCCCGGGGGGACTTGGCAGCCCTATAATCAATGCCAACCAACTTAACCAAAACAGAAAAAAATAAAAATGCCTTTGCCTAATGTTTAAAATGCTAACAAAGATGGAATCTTTGGGGAAGCCACGCCACAAACTTAGTGCCACCATAGAAAATAATGGTATCCTGAGGGTATTCTTAGCTAAACAGGATATAACTGTATTCAGAACAAACAATCTGAAAGAAAGAATGAAGAATGAGACCTACCAGAGACCTTGCTTGTAAAGAGTCCCAGTTTGCAAAAAGACCCAGATTCTGATACCCTGGAACCTTGAAATATTACATCCTCCAGTGCAGTGGTACTGACTCAGTGGCTCAGGAGACAATCTGACTCTTTGACATGGCTCTTTTACATGGCTCTTTGACATGACATCTTCTGAGTACTGTGGCACTTTCTACACGTTTTAGAAAAGTGGGCAAGGCCACAGTCCAATGAGAGTTGTAGTTGGCAACTGGCTTCCAGTGTTCCCTCTAAGCTGAGTTAGTGTGAGCTAGCTCACAGTTTTTTAGCCTCCGGCTCACACCTTTGTGTCTTAGCTCAGGAAGGATGGCTCCAGAGCAAACTAATTTATGCAGTAGCCAAATTGCTTGCTCACAACTTTAATGCCAGCAGCTCACAAAGTGGAATTTTTGCTCACAAGATTCCACAGCTTAGAGGGAACATTGCTGGCTTCCACTCTGAAACAGCCAGTACCAGAATAATGGTTCAACTGCAAGCCCATGCTGTCGTGCAGGCCTCATGCCAGAAATGAAAGTAAATGTGGCTCCTTGGTTGATGGTAATTACAAATGTGGCTCTTTACAAGCTGTGAACTGAGTACCACAGCTCCAGCATAAAGCATAAAATGCCTTTCTATTCCTACAACAGCCACAGCTCTTAGATACCTTGTGCAAGAGGTTTTTATACCCTGCTTTTCTCTACCTTAAGGAGTCTCAAAGCAGCTTACAATCGCATTCCCTTCCCCTCCCACAACAAGCTTGTGAAGTAGATAGGGCTGAGAGAGTTCTGAGAGAACTGGAACTGGCCCAAGGTCACCCAGCAGGCTTCATATGGAAAAATGCAAAATCAAACCCGGTGTTCCATATTAGAGTCTGCCACTCTTAATCACTATACCACACTGGACATTACACCACACTGATTCTCACACCTTGTGCTTCATACAATGCTGACATTAGTAAGATTGGGGTGAAATGGAAATTGATGTAAAATAAAAACATCCCAGGATATCGTCTTATATTCTATTTTAATAGTTAAGGGTGGCTCAATCTGCAAATATCTAAATCCATGGATCAGAGCCATACTGATACAAAACTATTTCCTGCAAACTTGGGAGACCCCCTCAGGTTTGCAGAAAAACCTAAAAACTTAAAACAATGGGGTTTAAATAATAAAAGAGTGTTCTCACACAAGTGCAGAGAACATACCCTACCTCCTCTGCCGTCTGTTATCCATTGGAGTTAGCAGGCCCAGTGGTGGCTACAGCAGAGTTTGGGAGCCACTTTGGACTCAGTAGCAGCTGCAGCAGAGCTGGGGAGCTATGCTGGACCCAGAGTGGCAGCTGAAGTGGAGTCCAGGAGCCACTCCAGGTCCAATGGTGGCTGTGGTGGAGGCTCAGGGTATGCCGTTGGGCCCAGCAAGCTGGTGGGTGGGCTCCACTTCTTTATAATCCAGGAAACACTGCATCCTGGGACTTGTAATCCCTAGAAGCTGTACATATACATTCAAGGAAAATCCTGCCATCTTCTTTCACTTAGCTTTTCACTTTATCATAAGAAAATGAATGTGGATGTGTCGCCTGTCAATTCTGTGAAAAATAACAAAGACTAAAGAATTGGAAAGTTCTTCTATAAGACATCACACACACAATTTTATGTATATGTGCAAAATGCAGAGTTGGTGGGACTCCTTTAGTCTGATTTTTTACAAAAATCTATTGTCCTAGGAAGCAAGAGTTAAATAAAGATCTGTCACAGGAAGCCTACGATATTTTAAGAACATTTACACAAAGAACTGTAGTCATTCATTTATGACATTTATAAGCTGCCTTTCTCTAGATACAGGACTCAAGATATATCTATAACGGACAATGATATGACAGTAAAAACTTCTCTCAAAATGAAGATGTCAAAGAAGAAAGTACTTCAAATAAAGCAAAATGGATCTCAGTACAGGCAGCCAAGTCATTCCAGGAGCAATGTCTTAGTCAGAGGGACTATCCAGATGTTTGGGACAAAAATTATTAGGAAGTCTAACTTTATTTTACAGGGGCTGAAAGGAAGATAGGTCCAAAGAGGCCCCAGGCAATCATGTCAATTTCACCTGTGCCTCACCACAGACCAACCCATCAAGGACCAAGGAGCAGTCTGAGCTCTTCTGAACTGGAATGTCTCCATTCCTCTCCCAAATCCTATACTGGAAGAGGGACAAAATATTCCTGAGACAAGAACAACCTTCCCCCTTCAATCTGCCTGGATTCTCCTTCCTTGTAACATGTGGAAGTACCACGAGAAATAGAAGGATGAGAGTCAAGTTCCAATACTTGTCAATGGTTATGAGATTTATAACATTAGATTGGCATATATCTACTCAGGGAAATAGCTAACGCTAGAGATACCAAGTATGGTTTAGTAGTTAGAATATCTGGATATGACTGGGAGACCCAAGTTCAAATCCCTCCTCTGCCACACAGCTCTAGGTGACCTGCAATCAGTCAACATCTCTTTGGGTCTCGGATGGCATCTAAGTTCACTACAAGGACTTTCAGTCAACAACACATTGCAAGTTCACTGTCTGGGTCATAATTCAGGTTGGGACTATGACATGTGAGAAGAAAGTGCTTAAGGATTTCCCCCACATCATTTTCCAACATGAAACAGTGCTATTGAGTGCTGTTTGTCATATTAGGGAAACCTACATGTACCCCATCAATGCACGTGAAGAACCCTCAATGGAGGAGTGTCTCTCCAGGGCCATTTCATGTCAGGAAAATGGCATGAGAAGAAGGCTGGAGTGGAGCCCCTTCCCTCTGTGACATGGTTCTGATTAGGGATGGGCACAAACTGAACCACAAAGGAAAATTCATCATGAATTTTGTCCTATTTGTGGTTCACGAACCAAAGTTCATGACAGGTCTACCATGACAAACTTCCACAAACTTCTAAAGCAGTTTATGGTGGTTCGTGGATAGAGCAGAAAGCAGGGGTTTAAAGGGACTAGTAAAGTAAAGGTAAAGGTCCCCTTGCTCGAAAGCCAGTCAAATTCAACTCTAGGGTTGCGATGCTCATCTCCGTTTCAAAGCCGAAGAGCCAGCGCTGTCCGAAGACATTTCTGTGGTCATGCAGCTGGCATGACTAAACACCAAGGTGCATGGAACGCTGTTATCTTCCCACTGAAGTGGTACCTATTTATCTACTTGCAATTTCTTGCTTTCGAACTGCTAGGTTGGCAGGAGCTGGAACTAGAGACGGGAGCTCATTCCGTCATGTGGCACACTCAGATCTCAAACTGCTGAACTACTGACCTTCCGCAGCCTGCAGTTCAGTGTCTTAATCACTTGAACCACCGCAGCTACAGGTCCCTTAAAACTCCTGCTTTCTATTCCCTGCGAAACCTGCAAAAACAGCTGAGCAGTGGGGAGCAGGCTGCTCACCACCATTCTACTGTTGTTCAGGCTTTCTGTAAACTCTGTTAAAAGGGACTGTGATTCCTTTCAGTGGGATTTGCGGGGCCACGAACTGGATCAGTTTGCAGGCAAACCTCCTGGTTCAATTTGGTTTGTGGTTCAGTTCATGGTTTGGCCATGAACCAACATGAACCCTGCAAATCTGGTTCGTGCCCATCCTTCATCCTGATCTGAATCAGATTCCTGTGAACCTGGAAACTGAGTTCCCAAAGGGCAACTATTGATGCACATCTGACTGAAAATCCTCATGGTAGACATGGACACAAGTGCAGGGCTTTTTTTCTGAGGGAACATGCCGGAACGGAGCTCTGGAACCTCTTTGACAAAATCCTTTTAAAAATGTTTAAAAGTTCGTAAGTTTTCAGTATACAGATTGAAAACTTCATTTCCCTCTTGAGAGTTCCAACACCTCTTTTTTTAAAAAAAGAAAACCCAAAGAACCTGGACACAACCTAAGGATTTCATAAAATGTACTTTGGCCTTTAGCCTAACCTATCTCACAGGGTTTTTGTGAAGATAAAATTAGCATCCATAAACAAATAAATAAGTGTGGATTATCACAACATGTTGAGTAATACTACAGATAAACATCATAATTTGTTTTAGGTAACTTTATCTTATCTAAATTTGTATATGACACAACTAGTATTGTAGGGCTACATTCTACTGGCATCTGGTGGTATCTGGCATAATGGTCAGTGTGTCAGACTAGAATCTGGGAAACTTGTGCTCTAATTCCCATCCTATCAAGTGACTAGTCTAGGTAACCTTGGACCTGTCATAAGGATTGCCAAGAGCCTGAGGAAAAAACATCCTGTTTCTAGAGGCTTAATGGGGTGTTATTTACCAGGTGATGTTGTTTACCTCCATGTCATGAAATGACTCACCTGCCCATTTCCACACATTAAATCTTTATTATAGGGACAGGACATTTTTCCCCCTCCAGGCTGTTGGCAACCCGAGGCAGTCCCAGAGTCTCAGCCTAATTTGTGGGGATAAAACAGGGGAGTACAGAGTGATGTATGTTGCCTAAATAGATTAAAAGGACAATCCTGAGGGAGGGGGCAAAAAAGCACAGGCAGCTGACCAGATGCTGCAGCAGCACATCTCGGAGATCTACATTCTGTTGCTGCTGAGCAGCAGCTAGGCATCAGTGAGGCAGTGCCACAGAGCACCCCCAGTGCAGTCCTCTGCTCCAGCGGGGAAAGGGACAGGCCCAGGGGCATGACAGGAGTTAGTCCGCTCCCTAAGCCACCCCAGCCCAAGAACATCTCCCAGAAACAATGTAAAGTTACACCAGCAAAAACCACAGCATAGCCCATAAGCACCCATGCCACTGAAAAGGCAAAACACCCCCACTCACAGGTACAATCTTTCTACAAGCCCTGGCATAGCACAGGATGCTGACTATGGCTACATTCAATCACACCCCTCCCCAGTGGCAGTCAAACTCCCACACCCAATCACAGTCTCCCCCCTGCACTACATAAACCTGAGCCAGGATGTCCCATAGGTCAGATGACAGGGCATGCAGCATAAGATTCTGTCTCAGAGGTCTCAGACAGGCACATTTAAAACACACAGCATTTCACCTTGGTGGTGTGAAGTGCACAGAGAGTGCAATTAACACGAGAGAAAGAGCAAACATCCCTTTTTTAATAAATATTTTTTTATTTTAGAAAACAAGATAATGATATAAAAGGGATACGGAAGGAAAAGAAGGATCAAATAACAATTATATGTAACAAAGATTATTATACATTACAAGGTATATAAGACAGAAAGTGTTTCTCCCCAACATCCCCTTCATCATAATTTTAAGACATTTTCTATAAAATCCAATAGGCCTTACTTCCAATCTTTTAAATCTCAAATTTCATGACTGATCTATTTTGTAAATTATTAATTTCATCATTACTACATTATTCTATATTGCATATTTCAACATTTCTACATACTAGCTATAGCTTTTAATATACCAAAGTTTAATAGAAAGTCTATTATATATCTCACAATAATAAAAAGATAAGTTGTCGAAGGCTTTCACGGCCGGAGTTCACAGCAAAATTTTCATAATCTTATAATAAGGGGGGCACTAATTAAGATATGGAAAAAACTTAAAGGAAGGTTTTACGCTAAAATACCAATTTGGGTTTCCCCACTAGAAGCTTTTATACTGCCGACATTGTTAACGGATAATAAAAGGGTAACATATGAAGTACTACTAAATAAGAATAACAAAGTGAAATCACTTGAGATATTACAATCAATGGATATCAATCTCACTAATTGGGGAAAAGTACAGCTGCAATCGAGATATGTTAAAGATAAAATAATGAACTTTGTTAAAACAAAATCAGAAATAGACAAAATATGGCTATCATCCTCGGATAAGCTGAGTCAAAAATTATATAACTTTTTATTGGAGGATGAAATGCAAGAAGAAATAATAAAACCATGCATGGTAATGTGGCTGAAAGATATGGGACATAATTTAACAATAGATGCCTGGTCAAAAACATGGAAATCTGTTAAATTAGTAAGATCTACGTTATACAAGGAAAATATATTTAAAATGTTATACAGGTGGCACTGGACACCTGACAAACTATCTAAATGTTATAAGAATGTTTCTGGAAATTGTTGGAGATGTAAAAATAACATAGGAACATATTACCGTATATGGTGGCGGTACGAGAAGATTCAAAAATTTTGGAAAGGTATTAAACAATTAATAACAGAGATAACTGATATAGAATTACAGCTCATACCAGAAATATACTTGCTTAATATAACACCAGATGGAATTAAGTGTAATGAATTATGTATTATATTATATATCCTTACGGTATCTAGAATCCTCGTTGCAAAATGTTGGAAAACTGATAAAATACCTTGCAGAGAAGAGTTAATTATGAAAATCCTTGAAATAGCAGAAATGGATAAATTAAACATTATATTATCAGGGAAAGATGAAAATATGTTTCAAAAAAGATGGCGAAAAGTTAATAAATAGATTGGAAAAAATGTTTAATGTAAACTCCACAAAAGTGATCATTATGTATTATATATATATTTTCTTCTTTGTACTGAAAACTTGATAAATAAATAATTTAAAAAACACACACTGATGGTTACCCCCCAAAAAGGTCAGCTTTCCCTGAAGAGCCTAAAAAAGTGCTAGACTCAAGCACAAAGGGAATGGCTGTTTTTAAGCCTGTTCTTCCTCCTTAAAAACAGGCACAAGTTCGCATATACTGAGAAAACAAAGGTTCCCCACTCTCCTGGGAGAGCTGCAGGCCCTCATCAAATGATATATTGCTTGGACATAGCAAAAAGTGCTGTGGGGGGAGCTCCGCTTCTTTTAATACATCTTCAGAGAGGGGGCCCTGAAGGAACAAGAGACACCCAGATGGATGAGGAGAGTGAGCTGCATTAAAAGAAGCAAACGGGAATGCCAGCTTAACAATGATAAATGCTTTTTTAAAAAGGCTTAGATGTTCTCTCTCTGAGCTATACCTCATGATGTTTTCAGTGCCTCGGTATCCCGAGCAAACTGCTTTCATTCTTTCCCCAAAGAAACTGTCAGTTGCCTGAGGGGTAGTATGAAAAGCGTGACACACTCTTTGTTTCCTTTCATGATTTGGGCCAAATCTGGAAAATGCTCCTCAAACACCAGTGTTCACCGTATCTGATTGTCATTGGTGGCAGTTGTGCCTCTGGGCCTCTCTAAAAAATGAGAAGTAAAAATGAAAACACATTTGGGGCAAAAAAAATTAATCCAGGTAATTAATTTTTGAAACCTACTTTGTAGAGTCTCCTAATTAAGCATAAATGATGTGATTTTCTGAGGCACCAAGGAGGCTAATTAAGGATTTAGGAGGTACCCAGTGTCCCAAAAATGGCCCTGGGCTTCATTCTGGCTCCCAAATGTCAATCTTGTCAGCACAGCTCTTGCATTAGCCAAATGATACTGATGCCACATAGAGCCCCTGCTTCCTTACTTTAGAATGATCAATTGTGGCATTGTTTGAGATATCCCATCTCAGAAGGAGAAATTGCCATTTGCATGTAAATTATTTGATCTTCTTTTCAAATAATTATAACAGTTACAAATAGGAGAGGATTAGCGGCTAATTCCTTGATCCACACAGTCTAAATGTTAGGAAAACTCACTTGATATTTCAGGTCAACTTTTTCCAAGCAGAGATTTCAGTTTTGAAACACACTCTGCTCATGGATAACTGATCTACTAACTTTTAACCAAGAAGCTGAGTAGCTTTACATGACCCATTGCAGTCTCTGTGCCTTTCTTCAAGTTTCTCCTGATAGTTCACACACTGTGCCACCTACTACTGTAGTACTGTGTACTACTGTGGGCTATAAATGAAATTTAGTTTGATATAGCAGGGGATAGGGACAGGATGAATGAAAGGACTGATGAAGAAACAGAGTGGGAATGATAAATAGATGCATCCTCTCTTGCTGCCTTGGAGAATTTGAAAATATACTCACACTCCAGGTTAAAACTTGGCAACCATCTTTTCATATGTGCCCTCTTCATATGTTATGATGCTTGCTAGAGTAGATTACAACACGGACTCACAACTGGCAAACTGGCCTTCATTAACTAGCACCAAAAATACTTCAACAAGGAGAAAGATTGTGCTCCTTATTGGCTGGAGTGAATCAGGTAATAACTCATCTTTTAGTATAAAAAATTATGTATCTTCCAGAAGCATGCCAAAATACTTTGTTAGGACAAGCATTTAGTGGCTGTGGAAAAGCAAATTGTTTTCATGGGGAAAGGGTTGTATTTTTTTTCAAGCATCTGAATAGTTAAACCGAATAGGGAGTGTAGAGTTATCACCCTCCAAGGTTCAGCCAGCTTTTCTTGATTCAAGAATATTAATTGGACATGAGATCCCAGGGTAGGGTGGGATGGGAACTGATCCAGTCCCATAAAAAGAGAAGAACAGAAGAGAAGAATGTTCAGCTCATATCAGACAATTTCAGGCTGCGGTCACACGGGCAGGAAAATGCGGGGGAGGAGCGTGGCTGTTTGCCCCGGGGCAAAATAACGCGTGGTTGCGTGAGCAGACATCCCGTGGAGGTCCCGTGGAGGTCCCGTGGTAGGGGGGAGGTGCTGATCACACCACAATCCTGCGCTGTGGCAAAGAAGCGGCGCGCCGCGGCAAATGGGTGGGTGGGGGGTTTTGTACACCGACGTGTGCGCATGCCCCGTTGGGTGCTTGTACGCATTCCGAGGACACTTGAAAAAATAAAACCTTTTTGCGAGGGGACATGGGCGGGCGCCAGATGCCATGGGATTCCACCGGAAATGCAATCACACGCCTGCCCTTGCCCCGCGGTTTCCAGAAACTAGTACCTCCGAGGTACTAGTTTTTTACCGCGCATCTTCAGAGTGAAGTCTTGGGTGAGCCACGGGAGCTCTACGCTTCCCAGATGTGGCGGTGAGATCACACCCGGAAAATCCGCCTATCTTCCGTCTCTCTAGCGTGCCTAATGCTCCGTGTGACCGCAGCCACATTTCATCTTCTGGCATGGCTTTGGTATTCAACCTGCCTTGGTCACTTTGGTAGGTTACGTATGGTATGAGATGAACAGGGGGAGTCCAGTCCTGTTGATCCTCATGAACCACTCAGGACTTCCAATGCTATAAACTGGATATTGTTCTGGACTACCTCTCTTGAATGAGGGCATGGTGGTTCCATTTCGCTTCACGGGGCAGATGGTTCGGGGGTGGTGGTGTTGTTCCGCTGCATGGGATGCTACAAATTGTGCTGTCTAATGTCTATATGAATCCACTGGGAAAGGTAATCTAGGGATTCAGAGTAAGGTGTTGTTACTATACCGATTTACACTCTATTCTTCTATTCATCTAGCAATAGATATGCTGAACAGATATCTGGAGTTGGTAATGGGCTGGAGGAAGGCTAATAAAATTTCATTCTATGTAAGATAGGAATACTGTCAATGAAGAGTTTGCTTATGAGACAACTTAGAGCCTGAGCTGAATGGGATTGTGTTCCCCCAAACATACACACACAGAGAAGGAGTAAACTCACAACTCCTGAGTATTTGTAGGTGTAGATTTGACTAGGAATTCTGAACTAGCTTCCATAGCATGCAAAATCTTTCACTAGCATCATCAGTGTCCTAGCTGTGTCCTTTCCTTGGAAAACATGATATTGCCATAGTGACCCATGCTTGTGCAAAATCCCTGTAATGTACTATACATGGGGCTGTCAGTTCAGAGCATAGTGCTAAACCTGATAATACAGACGTGCACCATGCCTGGATATGATCCCCCCCCATCATTACAAAGAGCCAGAACTCTGACTGTTGATTTTGTTCTTTTGTTTTTAAAAAATCAATTAAATTATTGGCCATACTAAATCTCCTAATAGCTTTTAATAAGAAGACCATTCAACACTATCAAATGGGTGGTATAAACACAAAAATTGATGCAACATTCCCAGGTTGGGGGGGGATGTATAAAGTCAAGTTTTCTTTATATTATCTTTGAGCTACCACCTGATTGTTAATCCACCATGGTCTTCATTAACATAATTTGTAATGAGACCATTATTTCTCTTTACTAAAGCTTTAAAATCCAGTGTAATAATGATATTGACTGCAAGGATTTGACATCAAAATGAACTTTCCCTGGCTTTGGTATTAGAAGTATTCTCATTCATTCCATGACAGAGGCAGCTGATTTCTAGCAACATCCTCATTCATAATTTTAGTTAATAATAGAACTAATAATCCTAATGCATCCAAAACATTTTGTTCCATAAATTTCTCCCCTCTTTCAGAGTCTAAATATATTTTTTACCCTTACACTGAAAAAATAAAGAGGAATACCATCTGAAGATAATCTTTTCCTGCAATGCTGTGGAATCAAATTTCTGAACATATATATTTAAGTTATAATAGGAAAAGGAAAAATTGCTGGGTTGGGGAGAATAGTTCATTCCCATTCAATGTTCAATTTTTAAAGCAGTTCCACCTTTTAGCTCCAACAGATTTGATCAGATTAGACCATGGTTTTTAAATAATTGTTTTTGAGGAAATTCAGGAAGTTGGTTTAATTTGAATAACATGTTCAAATTCAAATACTGATAGACCCTATAAATCTTGCAAATATATCCTCAGATTTCTTTAATGTTCTGGTATGCTCCACAAAGGTAAGCGCTTCGGACTTCTGCGTTGCGGCACAGTGCGACAGCACCAGGACTTGCTCCCAGGCACTGCCGGCTCTTTGATTTCTTTAGAGGAGTTTCGGGGGATCCCGAACTCCACTGGACCTCCTGGAAGGGGGACCAGCGCAAGGGAGTTGATCCGGGCCCCCCGCTAGCAGCAGCAAGTGAGTGGAAGCTCTGGATCGTCCCCAGCAAGAATTGGAGCAGCACATTCATGGCAGCCATGAATGCTTAGATGTGAACACCTGAGAACAAGGGATTTTTGAGCCTCATCCATAACATCGATGATGATCTTCACCGTGAGTACACTTAAAAGCAACAACATTAAAGATTCTTCTGACTTAGCCCCTTTAAATTTGTTAAAAGGACAAGGAAAGGAGGGGTGGAAATGTTTTCTCTTCCCCTCCTCCCTTCTTTAAGCAGCAAGAACAAGAACTTAAAGAAAAATCATTTTAAGCACTCTCTAGGGCAAAGAAGGCCAGAAGGCTGTTGTCTGAGCTCTCAATACTATCTTTTGGAATATAAACTTGAAGAAACTTTGTGTTTTGATTTTAACTTCCATTTCCTTTTTCTGGATTATAACTAACCCATGTGGAATTATTTGAAGACTCTTTAAAGAACTCTAACCAAGCAACTCCATTAAGGAATATAATCAAAAGGTCTTTAAACCTCTTCATCAGAAAGAAAGAAAGAAAGAAAGAAAGAAAGAAAGAAAGAAAGAAAGAAAGAAAGAAAGAAAGAAAGAAAGAGGTAAAATTGAAATACATTTGGATTTTGTGTTTTTTGCCAGTTTCTTAGAACATATCACATTTTATGTGTTGAAATATAAAAGTTCATTGTGTTCAGATTGTATTGTATGGCTGGGTATACAACTGATAAGATTCCTGACTTATGTTGAAAATTTCTTGGTTTTTAATATGTCTACAACAGCTACTATCTTGTAAACCTTGAATGTGGTCAGTCTTTTAGGGTTTATTGAAAAAACAGCACTAGAGATTCTCTGTTTCTGACATACTGTATTAAAATGGTTGACAAAGCCATACACAAAAAGGTGCTAGGCGCTGCACTTTCAGCTATGGGAAGGTCTGTACATGCCAACTTTGCACAGGTGTCTTGGGAGGAGTTTCAATGTATAATTCTTGACACCATTGCCTCTGCTGTTAAACTGGCAATTAAAGAGACCTTTGATTTAATGCAAGATAAAAAGGTGATTCTACCATTACAAACTACAATCAAGATGGAGCCTCAGCATCAAACTGATAAGGATTTTGAAGATACAGAGGAAGACTACAATCAAACTGACCCGACCTATAGAACAATCTCCACATCTAAAAAGAGCGATAAAACATCCACAGAAGAATATATGAGATTCAGCAAAAGAGTGACAAGTGGTAAAGGATAAAACATTCCAGAGGGAAGATATAAAAGAATCTATGGAATCTCCAATCACTTCAAGAATTGAATACAGATGGTTGTTTCTAAAAGAGAGCTTTCCTACTTATAAGGGGAAAAGACACAGAATTAAGACTTTACTGAAGAGGAGAAATCAGAAAAAGAAGAAGAGGATGAAACTTTACAAATAAGAGTGGTTAGGGAATTCCAGTGATTGCATAACTGATTAAGATTGGCTAGGGAATGTCTGAGTCTGCCTAATTGAGTTGAGCCTTTAAAATATTGAGGAAAAACTTTAAACTAGAAGAAATTATGAATTATATACCTAAATACATTTAACTGAAGATTATGGTAAAATGCTTAGACAATGCTTAAAACAGAAGGCAATATGAATTGTAAACCTATAGATTTGCAAAGATTACCACTTGATATAAGGTAGAAAAATGATAGATAACTAGATATGTATGAGGTGTTTAAACAGATAAAACAATAATGTAGGATGTTACCCTCCTATGTATGTTTGTGTGTGTTTGTTTGTCTTACAAAAAATTCTTTTTAAAAAAGGTAAGCGCTTCTCAGTCTTGACACCAATAGTCACATTTTATTATTATTATTCAGTTCTTTGTCATTAATACCTCTTTAAATTGTGTTATATTATGTTTGCCCTGTTATTCCATGATTTTGCTGTGTTTAACAGTAATTTACTTATTGCCTCTTTGACCTTTTCCATGTCTTGTTAATGTTTTCTACTCCCTCCACTTTAATACCGCTAGCGATCTCCTTAAATCTTGACAAAAGTGTTCCCAAACATTATAATTTGTTCTATTACTATTCAGCATCTTCCAAAGTGTTGTCTTTGACCTGTTCCTACAGAACACCTTTCATTTGTTTTCTTTTGTAGTTGTTGCATCCATTGTGAAATACGAACAAAAATCAGCTTCAATGGTTTCTTTTCCATAATCATAGTTATAAAATAACTCCTTACAGGCTCCTATGACTTTAGCCTTCTGACATAAATTCAGTAATGAAAGTAAGTACATTTCATTCATTTACTAAGCGGCTCAGTTGCACACTACATGCAGAATGTCCTGGGTTCATTCCCTGGCACCCACTGTTAAATAGGATTGACAGCCCCTAGGTTGTGGCTGGAGTTCTAACGCTATAACAACTGATGTCCAGGCAACAGAGATCAGTTCACCTGGAGAAAATGACCACTTGGGAAGGTGAACGGTGTAATGTATTCAGATGCTGCCATGAATGCATTATGATGTATGTAAACCATCTCATAGGGAAGCTATGTTAAGCTTCGTCTTGGCCAGGGATTCAAGCCAAGACAAATGCGACCAATCACATTCAAGCAAGCTGCAAGAGGAAACGTGTGTGATTGGTCCTTTATGCGATCAACCTGATAGGTTGTTATCTGTAAAGTAGGAGTGGCTATATTAGCCGGGAATGTTTAAATACCGAGCAGTTTCAATGGGCAAACTGTTCAGGCTATCAGATGTTGTACCGTGTTGGAGAAGTGATGGTGTGGAAGAATAAACTTGAGTTTTTGCTGAAATCACTCTCTGACTCTTTGTTAAGCTCAGGACTTAACAAACGGTATAGCATTATACCCCACTGAAGCCCTTCCTCTCCCCAAACCCCACCCTCCTCAGGCTCCAACTACGAAATTTCCAGGTATTTCCCAATCCAGAACTGGCAACTCTACCTGTTAAAGGAATACAAGTAGCAGGTACTGAAGAAGACCCTTTTCCACTTGACATCTTGCAGAGCTGCTGCTGGTGGTCAGAGTACATATTGAGTTAAACAGGAAGAGATGCTAAATAGGTCTAGTTCGAAGTCCGCATTATTCCCAGAAAAGCGTTATTATGATTTCACCCATAGACTCGGTATAAAAAGCATGTAACTAAGGCCAACTAAGTCCCCAACCTTTTCAAACCTGCAGGCACATTTGGAATTCTGAAACAGCATGGTAGGCACAGCCACAAAATGACTGCTATAAGAGGAAAAGCCAGCATACAATGACAGATGTAGGAGAAAGAGCCTGCCACAAAATGTCTGCTGCAGCTTACCTTCATTCACACAGTGAAAATCCTTGTGCTATAGTGGCAGCTGCTGCTGAAGCAATACTTTTACAAATCTGTACAGTCAATAAAATATCCAATGGCCAATAAGAACATAAGAACATAAGAGAAGCCAATGTTGGATCAGACCAATGGCCCATCCAGTCCAACACTCTGTCACTCAGTGGCCAAAAATACCAGGTGCCATCAGGAGGTCCACCAGTGGGGCCAAGCACCAAGAATACAGAGCATCACTTGTCCCAGAGTTCCTATCTATACCTCATGGCTAATAGCCACTGATGGACTTCTGCTCCATATGCTTATCTAATTCCCTCTTGAAGCTGTCCATGCTTGTAACCACACACACCCTGTGGCAGTGAATTCCATGTGTTAATCACTCTTTGGGTGAAGAAGTACTTCCTTTTATCTGTTCTAACCCGACCGCTCAGCAATTTCATGGAGTGCCCACGAGTTCTTGTATTATGAGAAAGGGAGAAAAGTACTTCTTTCTCAACCTGCTCTATCCCATGCATAATCTTATAAACCTCGGTCATGTCACCCCTCAGGCATCATTTCTCCAAGCTAAAGAGCCCCAAGCGCTTTAACCTTTCTTCATAGGGAAATTGTTCCAACCCTTTTATCATTCTAGTTGCCCTTTTCTGCCCTTTTTCCAATGCTATAATATCCTTTTCGAGGTGTGGTGACCAGAATTGTACTCAGTACACCAAATGAGGTCGCACCATTGATTTATACAGGGGCATTATGATACTGGCTGATCTGTTTTCAGTTCTCTTCCTAATAATCCCCGGCACACACAGAGAAAACCTTTATTGGCATGAAAGCACAAAACATCATGGAAATACGGGAAAATACTAAGATGCACCAGTCACTTACACTTGGCTATTCAACCCTCGTCTTCTGATTGCATAATATAAAATTTTTGCAACATCCTCCATTATTTTACAATTAGAATTAGACAGAAGAAAATGAACAATTGAGTAATCTTAGTGCAAGCTTACTCTCTAGAAATGGAGTAATAAAACGAGATCGGATATCCCTATAGAGGGGGCAATGAAGTATGGTGTCTGTATCTTTTAGAGAGCAAGGACAAAGTCTGTCTACATATGGTATCTGGCAGTACCTCCCTAAAAGCACCTCTGATGTAATCCCCAGCATAGCGTTGGCCTATTTTATTGCAGTCGCACACTGTCTCGACATTTTCAGTGAGTTATCTACTACGACTCTAAGATCTCTCTCTTGGTCAGTCTCTGCCAGTTTGGACCCCATCAATGTGTATTTATAGTTAGGATTTCTGGCTCCAATGTTCATCACTTTGCACTTGGCCAAATTGAACCCCATTTGCCATGTTGATGCGCACTCACCCATCCTCGACAGGTCCCTCACAATCTTCCCTGGTTCTCACCACCATGAACAACTTCATGTCATTTGCAAATTTAGCCACTTCACTGCTTACTCCCAACTCCAAATCATTAATGAACAGGTTAAAAAGCATCAGACCAAGTACTGACCCCTGCAGTACCCCACTGATTACCACACTCCTCTGAGAAAATTGCCCATTTATACTCGCCTTTCTAGGCAAAAGACCCACCCGGCCCCACCCACTTCCTAAAAGCACTGGTGGACACCAGAAAAGGGGTTGGTGGAAGCCATAGCACCCACAGGCAGCACATTCGGGATCCCTGCCATAGATCATCACACAAGTTCATTAGATAGCAATTAATGAAACTTAATCTGTTAAACCATCACAAATGAATTCTCATTGATCCTACCTTAATTGTTACAAATTATTAATTGATGGCGTCAAATTCACTAGTCGAAGTAAATTTATTAATACACAATTCCTTCATCAGTTAACAATTAATTATACCTATCAAAGAGACATTCAAATTTCCCAAAGCTGTTGTCATTTTGATTTACACAACACAATAAAAACAGAATAGAACTTTGTAACGAGGATTAACAGAAACTCATGTCTGTCTCTGCTGAGGGATCACTAGAGGGCCCTGCATTTCAGCCTCCATATACAACAAACTGTAAACAACTAGCAGATGCACCTTGTTGCTAGGTGCGGGGAATCTTTTTCTGGAAATTAACAGGACTGAGAAGAGGAAGCAGATGCTCAAGCAGCAGAATTGCACTCCACTGCTTCCTCCATTTGATGATCTCCAAGCTATAAAAGGTTTCATTTACATAATTCTGTAAATTGTATTTTTAAATGGCAGAAGAGCATGGCATAGCATACCTGGTCCACCAAACTACTATTAATAGTTTATGTATTGTGTATTCATACCATTTATACCTGCTCCCCCCCAAAAAAACCCCTTGTGGCTCAAAGCAGCTTACTATGAAAATTGTTAAAATGGAGAGCGAAAAAATCACATGGATGAAAAATTTCAAAAAGTATTCTTTACCATAAGATGCTGTTTGTTAAGAGTTCATTTTTGTTCCTTCCTTAGAGTTTTCTCTGCTCAAAGCTTCCTCCAAAAGAAAGGTACCTATCACAGAGCTGGTAAATCATGGCAACATGGTTTGTTTTTAATTTCGTACAGCCTGAAATCCTTTGGTGGATTTCTTTCCATGTAAATTAATCCATAAAATTAAAATAAATAATAAAAAAATCATTGAACAAGTCCCCCTTCCTCCAGTACTAACTATAAATATGGATATAAGATGACTTAATGTCATCTTATTTGCTAAGCAAATATCACTTTGAAAACTTTGATAAACACACAGATCAGAAGTAGCTGAGCTCCTCTTCTGGGTATTTCTCATCTTTATGACTTGCTATTTGCATGAAAATGAAATCTTAATTTCATATGCATGTGGGCCTATGGCATAATTTCCTGTTTGTGACTTTATCATTTTTTGTTGTTAATTTGGTGGGGGGGACCTCTGGCGTGAGACGAAGCTGATTGTGAAAGGGCAGAAAAGCAAACAAACCAGATGACAGCATAAGACTCCATAATTTATGATGAACCAAGGTGCTGTGATCCGCTAAGCCCTTAATAATCTTCACTATGTTATGAGAACAGCACAGCCTTCATAATTAATAAGCACAGGAATGTATCTAGAAGATCCATCAGGGCAAAACTTAAAATTAATGTACTAATTCATTTCTTGCTTTCTCTTTGGACCTACCTGTCCTGAGTCCTTCAGACTGCAGCAGTAACCAGGGCTGCCAAGAGCCACCATGGCCCCAGGACAAAGATTCCACTTGGGCACCTCGCATGACTCTGATACAAACTACGTGCCTAATTTTGAAATTTTATATTTATATTTACATATGTGTACCAAGATAGGATACACTTCTTACATCTGATGAAGGGGACTGTAGCTCGCTAAAAACGTATATCACAATAAATCTTTACTAAGTAGGGATGCCAGCCTCCAGGCTGGATCTGGCAATCCCCCAGAATTGTAGCTCATCTGCAGACTACAGAGATCAGTCTCCCCTGGAGAAAATGGCTGCTTTGGAGGGTGAACTCTGTGACATTATATCCCACTGAGAACTCTGTCCTCCCCAACCTCCAGCTCCAAATCTCCAAGAGTTTCCCAACCTGGATCTGGCAACCCTACCTACCACAAATCCCCTGCTGGGGGCCAGCGAAGACCTGGCAACCCCACTACTAAGAAAATCCATAAGAAATCTACTTAGGTTTTACCCTTGTACCGTTATCTTGCACAAAAGCAGGGGCTTACGTAGTGGTGCTGGATGAGAAGTACTGGGATCATTGAGATTTATTTTGCTGACATATTTTCTAAAAAGATTGTCATTTGTCAAATAACATAAAGCTTAATGTCTACAGTAGCAAAGTAGCATTTACAAAGGAATATTAGATGTCCCGTCAATACTACAACAACAACGACAGCCCACTCCTGGAACAATATTTAAAATGTAATTAAATTTAATAGGGGAAAGATAAAATTTATATTCCACATGTGTAACTGCTAAAATAGATTAACGTTTCTTACATGTAATGGGGCGGGGTAGCATCCTTTTACTAGTTTTATAGATTATGGGG
>NW_015160245.1:376164-404992 GCF_001447785.1 Gekko japonicus
ACTGTATGTCTACTTTGTGGTTGAAGTAAGAGCTTTGAATTCAGCCTTTTGTTGAATTTAAACTTGCTTGGGCAAGTTACTTAATTTGTCTACCTTTCTTCAAAATGCGGATATCCACATTTACCTGGCAAGAGAATTACAAGTGACAGGTATGGCTGTCACAAATGCAGATAAAGAAACTTTCAAACCCACAAAAGAAAACTTGAAGTGTTACTAGGCTGGAAACATATAGATTAAATGAGTTAATTGGTTTAAGCAGCTTGTATTTCCAAGGTGACTCGGCAGTCCCTTAAAAGGAGCTTTGTATGGTAATGTGACATTTTGCAGCCTGCGTGCAGCCAATTATGAATAAGAAGAGGGGAAATTACTACCTTGGTTTGCTAAAAAGAGACTTGGATTGAAAGACACACTTCTGGGAGAATTGAAATCTGAGGACATAATGCCACACTGTGCAGGGAAGCTGAAAAATAGTAAATCTGACAGCCTTTTGGCCATAACTATAAAAAATCAGTTTCTTACAGAACTGGCTTCTCCCTAAGCCCTGATTTATCAACAGAACCTTAAATATTCTGGGGGTCAGTGAGTAGGAATGATATCACCCACTAGGCAGGCTACACCCTAAGTTCCTCGACAACAGCCCTTTCCAGACAATTTTAATAATTTTTTTTGCTCCCAAAGTGAGACTCATGATAGCCCACATCTGGTAAACAATACAGCATAATATCCTAGCACATAATATCCTATCACATGTAATTACAGGCTTTTTACTGGCTCTGCTCTTCTGGCTTTGACAATACAGAAGATGAGCAGAGGACCTGCAAGGACTTGTAGAGGACATTTGATTTCCCCCCTCCTAACTACTTCCTCCTTCCATTCTCTAAAAGCCCCCATATCTTATCCCCTTGTTCTCCTTTCTTCTGTCCTTCCCACCCACCAGCCAGCCTACCTTTATCTGCACCCCATGTTCTGAGTGTTCCTGCCATCCGTCCCCATTTGGCTTACCAAATCTCGCAAAATCGCGGCAGGGGATCCACATGTCTTTGCAGAATCCATGCCACAGGGACAGCGAGACGCGTTGCACCGCCGTCGCCAGGACATGACGCTATGCGTCGCTCTGGCAACGGGGCTGTTCGTAGCCCCGTTGCCAGAGCAACGCGTAGCAGCACATCCTGGTGACGGTGGGTGCAACGCGTTTCACCGTCCCCGCAGCATGGATTCTTCAAAGATATACAATCCCCCGCCACGACTTGGCAACCCTAGTCCCCATGGCAGCCTTTATCTTGGAAAACTATGGCCCAGTGATGCATTGCCAGAAACCAAGCTGGGCCCAGTTGCATGGCAGGGAACTGGAAAGGACTTCCTCATTTCCCTCCATCCCCATTCCCCACACTATTTCATCTCCCTGCCCTTCCTGTTAGCCCCCATATTCCTCATCTTTCTCTACTACCTTCTGTCTTTCACACCCAGCAACCAACCTACCTTTTATCTGCCTCCATCTTTAGCTATATTTATTATGTATTTACTTCATTTATATCCCACCTTTCTCCACAAGGGTACATCATTCCCCTCTCCTCCATTTTATCTTCACAAAAATCCTGTAAAGTAGGTTAGGGTGAAAGAGAGAGTGACTGGCCCAAGTTCACCCAGCAAGTTTCCATGGCAGAGTGGGGATTTGAACCGGGGTCACCCAGATCCTAGGCTGAAACTCTCAAATGCCCTTTGTGGCCATATATATACTTCAGATTTTTTCTGAAAATTTGGGGCCTGTAGAAAGATCTATCTAATCTGTTCATGGCTCCAGTCTCTAGATTTAAGTATCCACAGATTTGGCTTTGTTGAGAATAATTAGATGTAACAGTACATCATGCGCACAAACACGGAACGCTTGCTGCGCGGCTTCTTTGCCAGCTCCAGCATCACCGTGTGATCGCGAGCTTACTGCCACAGCACGAATACTCGGGAGACCGTGTGATCGAGCTAACGCGCTTTATTTTGCCACGGGCAAACAGCCACACCTCACCCCTGCATTATCTGGCTCGTGTGACCGGGGCCTTACTATGGTTCCTGCCACCGTATGCACCCCTTTGCATTAGAGCTAGGGTTGCCAGTCTTCAGGTGGGACCTGGAGATCTCCCGCTTTTACAACTGATCCCCAGCTGGCAGAGATCAATCCCCTGGAGCAAATGGCTGCTTTGGAGAGGGGACTCTATGGCCTTGTACCATGCTGCGGTATCTCCCCTCCCCAAATGCCACCCTCTCCCAGATCCACCCCCAAAGGCTCCAGGTATTTTCCAACCCAGACCTGGCAACCCTAATTAGAGCTGCTATCTGAAGCACTCCAAAATAAGGAATACATTGTGCAACCATATGAAAAATGACATGTTATGTGTGTGTCAGAACACTAATAGTATTTTACAATAATGTTTTATTTACAGTCCTTGGAACATACAAAATTCAAGTTCCTTTTGGAACTGCAATGCATCTCTTCTTTTCCATTAATGCTAAATAAGAAACTGTTCCTTGAAATAAACAAGTGGTGAAGCCTACGCTCCAGCAGCCTCTAGAGCAGGGGTCCCAAACATGGTGCCACCAAGTATTTTTAGAAAGTGCGTGGGGCAACATGGGGCTGTTGCCCAGCAGAACATCTGAAGAGCTGATTGGCTGTGCAAATTAAAATAAAGCTGTTTCAGCAGTAGCTGCCACTACTTTTAAGTGTATCCGCTCTCACTCCTCTTCTCAGTGCCTCCTCTGTGTATTTGGCTCCACCTCCTGCTGCAGCTATTTTGTGGTTGTACCTACCAACCTTTGTCAGAATTCCAGAAGTCCCTACAGGCTCAAAAAGAATCCCTGCTCTAGAGCTTAGAAGAGATGCCACGAAGAGCTGCCGCCTAGCATGGGAAGGCAGGAAGGCTCACAGATCAGATAGTAAGGCCTTTAGTTCTGACTGTGTTCTCAAAGGCATAATTAGAAATGGAGCTGGGCTTAAATGTATTCTCTGGAGCTTCATCCAAATCCAGTCCCCTTACCTCATCTGAGTCATTTGCCAGTCATGACTGTCTTAATCCATGTTTTCCGCCCAAGGAGACAAAAATGAGAAGCAATAAGTATGAGCTTTAACTGCGAACTTCTTTGTGTGCAGTGAAGGGATTGTTCACACTTGCAGCTACCTTCATACATGTACTTGGATGGAAAGCATGGGTGCTGCTCCAAGACTTCCAGGAGGTTCCACTCCCAGGGTTCATTCAGATGGGCAGCTAATACCGCAATTGGCCCGGCGCTAATTTGATCCCAATCTTTTTTATCCAGTGTTGCATGACCAGACAGCTCCCCTTACCACACGCATACTCCGCGGTGGATTGTCTAGACAGCATCCACCTGAAGGAGCCGCACGGTCAGGGTTTTTTAAAAAATCTGTTTGCGCATGCGCATCTGTGCCTCAACGTGTACTTGTTTTTCCACGTATGCGCGGAGTTGAATGGTAAAAGCACCACCAGTGGTACCTCCCTCTATGTACCTTTTTAATTAACGCAGTTCATAAAATTCACGGGCCATTTAGAAACATGAAATTGTATGGAACGTTTGAGCGGAGCTCTGCGGCTGTCGCGCATTTATGCGCATATCGCTAAGAATTTTTTTAAATGGCGCTCGCTTGGGATGGTCTGACGTCAGACCATCCCAACAGGTTGATTGCGCGATGGAACAATCAGATGGGGAAAGTCTGTCAGCTGCCCGTCAGGAAGCGAAAACTCCAGACTTTAACTAGTATCTTTTAAGTACGGCTCCGAAGCATAGCAAAACGGGATGATCACAGAAGAGGCACATTTCCCAGATGTTGCTGTCTGGTCATTACCTTTAAATCTTCCAGGCACTTGTGCCTGGCGTGGATCTAAAGACCCGTCTGATCAGGACCCCAGAAGAGAACAGATGTGCCACAATGGCAGCCTGGAGAAGGCCAGAACTTCAGTTTCTACAATTAAAATGTATTTTTATTTCTTTATTTAAAACATTTCTAAGCCAGGGTCCCCAAGACAGCAAACAATGAAAACATTAAAACAAGATTTAAAACATATATACATATATAAAAACAAGTTTTAAAAACAGGAGGAAGGGTCAATAAGAATCAGTGAGGGAGTGCCAGACAAAGAAGTCTTCCTCCGCTAGCAGAAAACTGTGATTGAATTAAAATGCCAGGACTTCCAACATTTATTTTCCTGTTTTTTAGATTGCCCTTTCCAACTGGGAACTAGAGCTGGTAAAAGTTAATATTGAGTTTTATAGGCAGGCAAACTTTCTTGGGTTAAAGAAAAATGGTGCAAAGAACTTTTAATAATGGAGGACTTGCTCTTCCTAAAGTAACTGTATACTATGAGGCTTCACAGCTAAGGCAATGCTTTGATAATAATAAACATCACGTTGGATTAACATTAAAACAAAGTCTTTGGATGATCTGTCATGGTTAAGTAAGGAATAATGAATCAGAAAATAAAATCAATTACAAGACAAAACAAGAATTCAAATAAAACAGAAGGCATCCCCCAAAAAGGAGAAGGTAAGGGTGGAAAGCCATTCAAACAAAGGCTGCGGTCACACACACTAAATAATCCAATTTCAATACACTTTCCAACTGGATTTTGCCAGTTCACACAGTAAAATCCAGTTGGAAAGGGCACTGAAAGTGGACTGAAAGTGGATTATTTAATGTGTGTGACCGCAGCCCAAGTTATCTATTACATGGACATTAAAGATATCAGGACTACTGGTTGGATCTCCAAGGGTTGTGCAGGCCACCATCTCCTATTCCATTATTCTCAATAGTAGGAAAGACTTTAGGATGTTCTTGGGTGAGTTGTTCATTTGCCTTATTCTGTATCCGAGTCAAGCCAGATGGGTTACCAACAAGCTAATAATTTATCAGGTTTGGTAGTACTAGGGGCTGAAAAATCAGAGTCTGCCAGGCTCTGCCAATGATTTGCTAGATTCTGAAAGGCTCCAGCCACAATCTATTAGATGATTTACAAAACACCATCCCTCAGCCTCATATCCCCATTACCAAGCACTCTACAGATGCATTGCAGTTGAGCAGCAGACCAGAAACCATTTTTGGAGTCCCCCAAATGCACCCTGTAATGTTTTGCTTCTTTTCTGAGACCCCTTATATCAGGGGGGTCAAACATGTGGCCTGGGGGGCGGATCAGGCCCCCGGAGGGCTTCCATCAGGCCCACAGTGGAACTGGCCATCTCCTGCTTCCAGTTCTGCTGCTGTTGCATCATAGCTGGCTTTGCCAGACTCTTTTAATCACTCAGCCATTTCATGTTTTAACCTGGGTCCTAGACTCAGAACTCTGAGCATGAGATTTCTGTGATGAATGTCAATAAATCAAAAGTAGGTTTGCAGCTTTCAGAACTAATGTTTTAAGCATGTTTTTATTTTAAGTAAAAGAAAAACTTTGTGTCCTTTATAAAGTTTATGTCTCTGCCACCTGGCATTACAGTTTATGACACACATGGCCTGGCCCAACAAGGTCTCATTTATGTCAGATCTGGCCCTCATGAGTTCGACACCCCTGCCTTATATGTAACACCTGTAATGCTACCTTTCTATAGTGTTCTGAGATGGTATGTGTTATACTGCCTCCTTGCCTTGTCCCCACCCTTTTAGAGGCTGCAGGTACCTGTAGACTTCTGACAGCATAGTGGGTGCAACTACAAAATGGCTGCTGTAGGAGGCAGAGCAAGCCATAAAATGGCTTTTTATTTATTTATTTAAATTTGTACCCCACCCTCTCCGCCTCAGAGCAGCTCACATAATAAAAGCAATAAATACCATACATCTAAAAACATCCTTCAAGCAATTCAATTAGACAGTTCATTAAAACCAGCTTGCAATATATTAAAGTGCTAGCAATTGAGTTATGATATCAAAGATGGCCTCATATATTCTGTAACTTTGCTTGATATTCATCTCGTTGGTCTTTCTCAGTTGTGGTCAGCGAGCACAAGCTGTGAGTAATGGACCAGACACCAGGCTTCGATTGTTATTGATGATGGCAGTGATGGTAGTGGTGGCAGCTCCTAATTGAAGGCCTGGTGGAAGAGCTCCGTTTTGCAGGCCCTGCAGAACTGTAAAAGGTCCCGCAGGGCCCTGATCTCCTCCGGGAGCTCATTCCACCAGTACGGAGCCACCACCGAAAAAGCTCTGGCCCTGGTTGCAGCTAGCTTGGCATCCTTGGAGCCTGGAAGGGCCAGTCGATTTTGTGACCCTGACCAAAGTGTTCTCTGGGGTATATATGGGGAAAGGTGGTCCCTCAGATATGTTGGACCCAGGCTTCCACATCTATCTTCAGTTACACAGTGAAGTTCCTTTTGTCGTGGGGGCAGCTGCTGCTAAGCAACATTTTAAAATATCTGCACAGCCAATCAAATCTCCAATGGTCAGTCAGAAGCTTTGCTGGGAACAGCCCCACACAACCCTGCCCACTTTCTAAAAACAATTGGCAGGCACCAGGAAAGGTGGGTGCTGTGGCAGCCACGGGCAACATGTTGGGGACCCCTTCTCTAAATAAAACACCTATTTTCTCTTCAACACAGAGTTTATTTAGAAATATAACAGCATAACAGTTTCAGTATATTTCATACACATAATGGTTTCAGATAGGTACAGTTCTCCTCCTTCCTCCAAAGTTCCTTAAATAGACCAAGCCACACAGGCTTATTCTCCTCATATTCACTTAGGCTAATATATTCCACAAAGAGCATAATTTTTTTCTCAGTCCCGGCAGCCCTTCACCTTCTTCACTCACCCAGCTCTCTTCTCCCTTTGCACACAAACTCTCCACACCAATCCTTCAGCTCTGCCCCCTAGCTACTATCCAGTCATAACACACTTCAATCATCCATCCAGCCCCCCTTTCTTATTCTAGAGGCCTGGATTTTAAACCACAGCAACATACATATAAAACCTCACATTAAAACATAGAAATAAAACACCCACATAATATTTTCATAGGGAAACACAATGTACCCTGAACTCAAATGAGGAGGCATTGACCAGACTTTTAAAAGCATGTCGATAAATTAAAGTACAAGATGATCCACAAATAGTTCCAGCATAGCAAAAACAGAAACAAAACAAACACTTCACCATGGTATAGGGTTGCTGGCTCCAGACTGGGAATTACCTGGTGATTTTAGGGGGTAGAGCCTGAGAAAGGTAGGGGTTTGGAAAGGGGGGAGTTCAGTGGGTTATAATACCATACAGTCCACTTTCCAAAGTGGCCATTTTCTCCAGATGAACTGATTTCTGTCACCTGGTGATCAGTGGTAATCCAAGGAGATCTCTAGCCACCACCTGGAAGCTGGCAACCCTACCATGGTATATTATTAGGGTTGCCAGTTTTGGGTTGGGAAATACCTGGAGATTTGGGGAGTTGAGCCTGGGGAGGAATGGGTTTGCAGAAGGAGGGACTTCAATGTAGGGTTCCCATTCCCAGGAGGGGCAGGGGATCCCTCCTTTTTGGAGTTTCTGCCCACCTTGGCTGGCAGGGGAAACCCCGCCCACAAATAGCAACATCACAAAGCAATGCTCCTGACATGATGACATCATGTGGAAGTGACGTCATCACATCAGGGATGTCATGCAGCGACACTCTAGTTTGGGGCAAAACTCTATGGTTTGACCCCAATTTTAGCATACAGTTTTGTCCTCAAACCAGAGCGTTGCCATGCAACATCCCCAACGTGATGACATCACTTTTGCTGTGTGACATTGCTATTTGGGGTGGAGCCCCACCCCACTCCCGGAAGGCTCCCTTCCACCCCCACTGGTGCATCATGGAGACCTGGCAACCCTACTTCAGTGGGATATAATGCCATAGACTCCACTCTCCAAGGCAGCCATTTTCTTGAGGGGAACTGATCTTTGCGGCTTGGAGATCAGTTGTGTAAAAGCCACCCTGAGCCTGCTTGCGGGGAGGGCGGGATATAAATGTAATAATAAATAAAATAAAATAATTTTAAAAAAATAAAAGCAGGATGTCTCCAGGCCCCACCTGGAGGTTGGCAGCTATATTAATCAGATGCTTGTCCTATACGATTAAAATAAAATAGAGGCAGAAGTCCTTCAGTCCACATTGCACATTCAGGCTTGTCCCAAGAATGCGGGAAGACTTCTGTCCACATGATACGGAGCAAACCTTACTCTCCCTGAAAAGCAGTTAGGCTGGCACTAGCACAAGTCAATAATCTCCATAATAAGATTCACAAGTGTATGATTAATATTTTACTTTTTTATTACATTTGGGGGTTAATTATTTAAAAACAGAACATTAAAACTCTCTTAGGAAGTCCAAAGTGTCAGGTCAATTAGTAGAATTACTAGCAGGTTGGCTTGGAAACATTTGTTCAACTTCTGTTATGTGGGATGTTGATATGTTGCAGGAACAGAATAAACTGCCAAGTAAAAGGCTAGAGAAATCAGCAAGGAGCAGATCAGGGTGAAGATAGGAGAGAGATAAGGGTTATCCAAGGCCTTGCAAACCTGCTATAATTAGTAGCTCAGCTGCCTCTGGCAGCAACTCCCACAAGACAATATGCAGACTGTGTGCAATACAGATGATCCTGCCAATAGGACTGCAGTGTAAAGAAAACTACCTCTATGCCTTTAACAACAGCCTGGTATGTGGCCATTAAAGTGGCAGGGGGAATCTCATCTCCATATCAGGTCCCCTGCTTTATTGCTATACTTCAGGTTAAAGGTACCGCTGAAAGGTACCTTTAAGGTACTAAAGGTACAGGGTGACATGATCGACGTTTATAAGATTATGCATGGGATAGAGCAGGTCGAGAAAGAAGTGCCTTTCTCCCTTTCTCACAATACAAGAACTCATGGGCACTCAATGAAATTGCTGAGCAGTCCGGTTAGAACAGATAAAAGGAAGTGCTTCTTCACCCAAAGAGTGATTAACACATGGAATTCACTGCCACAGGAGGTAGCGGCGGCTACAAGCATGGACAGCTTCAAGAGGGAATTAGATAAGCATATGGAGCAGAAGTCCATCCGTGGCTATTAGCCACAAGGTATAGATAGGAACTCACAGTCTGGGGCAAGTGATGCACTGTATTCTTGGTGTTCGGGGGGGGGACAGTGGGAGGGCTTCTAGTGTCCTGGCCCCACTGCTGGACCTCCTGATGGCACCTGGTATTTTTGGCCACTGTGTGACAGAGTGTTGTACTAGATGGGCCATTGGCCTGATTCAACATTGGCTTCTCTTATGTTCTTATGTTCTTATGAACCTTCATTAAAAGGGCTGACAACAGGCCAGCAACCAGTCCTAACTTTTTAACCAGGTCTTCCCCCCCCAAACAATGGTTTGCTCTATGGTGAGCCTGCCCATATTCATGCTATGGAAAGCAGCACTCGCTGAGTTTGACAGGTTCCTTCTAAAGGTCCAGGAGCTGGTAAGATCCTTTCAAGTGGTCAACACATTTAAAGACCCTGATCTAGTTGTTGTTTTTTGGCCCCCTGAAGGGGATTTTTTTTAATTTGCATTTCTAAAAAAACTACAACGAAAAGGGGAGGGGAAACTACAAACTATGGGAGAAAGAAAAAGAAGGCACTAAAAGCCCAAGTGTTGAAGGTTACAAACTACCTATAAAAAAGATTTGTTACTCTTAACAATTACTTTCAGACATGAGGAGTATCATCAATCATCACTTCAGTTATCAAAACCAGCTTATCAGGCTAGACAGAGAGTAATTCCATAGCTAATTAACAAAAATATAGACCTTGAAAGACTTCGACATCTCCCTATACGCTTTCCCTCTTCCCCCCACAGATAAAACGTTGTGGAGCCAAGGTTCCACACAGATTTATCCTCTTCCTTCTCTGTTGAAACTTCTTTCACTATCAGCTTCAATATAACAGGCTCTGTCCAATTAATACCGCTTTCCCCAGAACTAAGACTTTGCTTAGCTTCTAAGAACTAACTTAGAAGCTAAGCAAAGTCAACTTTGGCAAATACTTGGACGGGAGACCTCCTCAAAATACCGGGGGCGGGGGCAGGGGCAGGGGCAGGGCCCCGAATATCCCCTACTTCCACCCATTCTAGGTGCTGGGGTCCGAAATCCACCCACTCAACCAAATATATCAACTTTCCCCGTTTGATCTTAGAATCCAGAATCTTAAATATCTCATAATGCTCCTCGCCCTCAATCATGATAGGAGGGGGCACCGGTTTCAATGGACACCAGGGGCTGGAACCCGAATCTCTCTTCAGGAAGCTGAAATGAAATACAGAATGCAATTTTCTCAATTTTTTTGGCAAGTCACCTCTCTGAATATCCTCCAGGCTGCCAGTAGAGGACAGTCACTAGAGGTTGCCATGACTTCCAGGTGCACAAGGACAGTCACTAGAGGTTGCCATGACTTCCAGGTGCGCGCACGCACACATTAAAAAATACAAAAAAAGTGCAAAAAAGGGCAACTAAAATTATTAAGGGGATGGAACACCTTCCCTATGAAGAAAGGCTAAAGAGGTTAGGGCTCTTTAGCTTGGAGAAATGACGACTGAGGGGTGACATGGTAGAGGCTTACAAAATTATACATGGGAAAGAGAAGGTAGAGAAAGAAGCACTTTTCTTCCTTTCTCACAATACAGGAACTCACGGGCACGCCATGAAATTGATGAGCAGTAGATTTAGAACAGATAAAAGGAAGTACTTCTTCACCCAAAGATAAACACATGGAATTCAGTGCTGCAGGAAGTGGTGGCAGCTACAAGCATAGACAGCTTCCAGAGGGGACTGGATAAACATATGGAGCAGAGGTCCATCAGTGGCTATCGGCCACAAGGTACAGATGGAACACTATGTCTGGGGCAGTTATGCTTTGGGTGCTTGGGGGGCACAGTGGAAGGGCTGATAACACCTGGGTTTTGGCCACTGTGTGACAAAGAGTGTTGGACTGGATAGGCTATTGGCCTTATCCAGCACAGCTTTTCTTATGTTCCTGTGATTCCTAGAGAGGCATGACATAACTTTCAGGGTTTCCCCAGAAGCCATGTAGCACCATCATGCCAACAGTGATTGTTTTACAATAATTTTCTCCCACAGGCCACCAGAGCACCAGCAGGACATGGAAACTGGGTGCAGGAGATCTCCCACCTGAGTGGGTAACTGGCAACCCTACAGTCAGCCTAACCCAACTCACAAGGTTGTTGTTGTTGTGGGGATAAAACGGAAGACAGGAGAATGGTGTTGTAAGTTTCTTTGGGTCCCTATTGGAGGGGGTGAAGTATAAATATATAAATAAATAATACAAGTTATTGATGAATAAATAATGTTGAAGAATGCATACATTTTGCAGGCAAAATTAGTGTGATAAAACAGGAAATAGACCCCTATATTTGATTGACACAATGGAGAAACAAAATCAAAATGGGGATTTTCAGGTTAGAAAAAGAAAGCGAGAAGACAGATCTCATTCCTTCCATCACATAGCACACAATGCTTACTTTTGTCTCTCTGCACTGGACACCTAGTCCAGCATCCTGTTTCCTACAAGTCAACAAAATTCTTCCAAGAGCCCTACCACCAGGACATGAAGGCAATAGACTTTCTTACTATATCCCCAACAACATCCTCCAATTATTATTCATAGGCATACTGCTTCTGAGCCTGGAAATTGTACTTAGTTATTCTAGCTAGCAGCCAATGATAACGCTTTGCCTCAATAAAAAAAATATGGAATGCTTCAAGAAGGTGCAGGTCATCCATGTACAGAAGTCGTGCTAATCTTCTCTGTGTCATTCCAGTTTTAGTAAACGTGCCGCAGAAGCAAGTATGAAATAGTGGAATTATTGCAGGTCTTTTGGTGCAGTGCAAGGAAGACATCAGTGCTGATGTCATACTGGATATCTACTGAAAGATGATTGTACCATCAGCCTGCAAGTGCTGTCCATGCCTACTTGTACTATTTTATAGTCCTTGCTCTCAATATCCCCCCTATCATTTGTACCTTCCGTCTCTCATTTTGTCTTCAGAAACTTTGACACCACCAGCATGATCTATGAAGGAAGAGGAGGAGGAGTTGGATTTATACCTCACCCTTCATTTGGAGTCTCAGAGCGGCTTACAATCTCTTTTCCCTCCCCCTCCCCACAACAGACACCCTGTGAGGTAGGTGGGGCTGAGAGAACTGCTCTTGAGAGAACAGCTCTGAGAGAACTGTGACTGACCCAAGGTCCTGGCTGCATGTGGAGGAGTGGGGAATCAAACCTGGTTCTCCCAGATTAGAGTCCGCCGCTCTTAACCACTACACCAAATTGGCTCTCTTAGTACTTTTAAAATGAACGACACCTAGCACAAATAAATCCCCTGGCCACCTCTATCATACATTTGAAGGCACCAGGGGTCTTGATTCAGGGACTCAACCAACAATGCTTCAGTTGACTCAGAAAAGTGTACCTGAGTTTAGGATAGCTCTGTTCATCCTGTTGGTTGAGACAATGCAGTAAAAACAGGTAATATCTACAGTAATAATTGCAGCGTACTAGAATCCCATTCCATTATATGGTACCCTCCAGGATTGTTCCATTCTGCTACAGTTCTTCTATTTCCTTTTGAAAAATGACCTCCAGAATATTTCTGTTTTGTGAATGAGAACCAGGGCTATTTGGGAGCAGGAACGCACAGGAACGGAGTTCCGGCTGGCTTCAGAGTTGGCTACGCCCACTACAGCCAAAACCTCTGCATACGTGGCTACAGAGGGAAGGCCTGGAGAGCGACCCCTCCCCCAGTTACTGCCTTCCCTTTCCTTCAAGGGGGGTGCTTGCCCAGGTTCCTGGCAGCCACAGGGCACCCAGCAAGCCAAGGGAAGGCATAGGGTGTGGCCTAATATGCTAATGAGTTTCTGCTGTTGGGTGCGGCCTATTATGCTACAAAAAAAGCCCTGGATAGAACTATGGGGGCTTTCTTAGGCAGGCTGTTCTACAAGGTGGCAGCCATCACTGAGAATGCATATGAACAGGCAGCTTCCTGCCAATCTTACCCATTGGCAGGGTGGCACCTTTACAAGGGTTTGCTCAAATGAGCAAAGCTTTTGCAGTGGAGCTTAGTGGGAGAGGTGGTCCTGAACCTATGTGGGTCCAAGACCATTAAGGGATTTGTAGGTGATAACTAGCACCTAGGGCTGTCGAGAGCCACCATGGCCCCCTGGACAAAGATTCCACCTGCCCTCCATATGACCTTGATCCAAACAAAATATTATAACAAAACAAATCACTTGGCTGGCTGTTACCATGCATCTATAATAATAAAAGGATCCACATGTCCATCTGTCTATCCATTTATGAAAGGCATAACAAAAAAAACCCCTAGAAATCTCAAAATTGGCCAACAGCTTCAGGATGATTATGGAAGTTCTAGGGCCAAAAATGAAAGAAATTGGAATATCCTGACCCAAGGTATCTCCAGAACCCCCACACACACGCACACAAGTGCTATTTGCAACCAAAGCTAAGTTTGTGTAGTGGTTAAAGTGATGGACTAGGGTCTGGGAAGCTCACTGGGTGACCTTGGGCCAGTCACACTCTCTCAGCCTTTCTTCACAGGATTGTTCTGAGGATAAAACGGAGCAGAGTAGAACAATGTAAGCTGATTTGGGTCTCTGCCTTGGGGAGAAAGGTGGGATATACCAAATAAGTTCTAATTTATTACCTCGTCACCTGTTCTCTTGTAAATAAATGAATAAATTCTAAGACCATTTGTTACCACTGAGGCAGATTAATATTTGTTATCATGCATATTGGGGGGGCATCGTTTTACTACTTTGATAGATGATAGGGAGATATTAACTCCCCCCTCATAATATTAACAAATGTTTGCTGCTCTGTTACTATTAAATACATTCTAAGTTACCACCCAAGATGGATGAGAAGGAATTGAGACCAAGACTGAAAAATGGTGGTGGAGGGCCCCCGGGGAGAAAAATTAGAAATGGGGAATAGGTTATCCTATTCCTCACACCTTTGCTTCCTCCTGTCTCCCTCTACCTCTGCGCGCTTCCTTGGCATCGGGATGGTCTGATCGGGCCATCCTGACTCCATGTCATTATTTTTCCCCCTGTTTCATTATGTGCATCATCGCACACTGCATAGGGAGCACTCGGTGCGGAGATGTGAATTATCGATCCCTCATTGAAGCGCAGCCAAAAATCCCCCTGATTCACCCGCAGTTGTGTCTGATCATGGAGTGGCAGGCTGTGCCTGCAGCTTCCAAGGACTGTGTGATCATGCAACTGCGGGTCAAATTCCTCCAGAGGAAATAGCCTCGCTTCCTCTCCACGTTTTTTCTGGCACGTGTGACCACAACCTAAGTTAGGTTGAACTTCTGTTCCTCATTTTTCACCACTAAGGCAAATTGGAAGGTGGGAAGCATCCTTTCACTACTTTGATAGATTATAGGGAAATATTAACACTCCCCTTCTGTTCATAATATTAATATAGGTTTGCTGCTATGCTACTATTAAATACATTCTAAGTTGCCAAGCAGGGTGGATGAAAAGAAGTTGAAACCAAGACTGAAAAATAAGGAGGGGGGATTGTAAATGGGGATAGAGGAATGGCAGATCATGAAAGGAACAGAGCAAACTGAAGCAGGAGAAAAGTGTTGAAAAGAGTTAGAGAAATTAAGGGAAAGACAATGAAAGGAGGGAGGGATCCTTTAAAAGCTTCTGAGAAGAAGCGGAAATGGCAAGCACCCCTCTCCCTCCTGCAAGATTTAAAGGGCTCTCTAAATCTTGCAGGAGGGGAGGGAGAGGGATGGCCAATGGTGGTCGGGCTTGGGGGCGGATTGGAGCTGACAGGTAAACAATGACCACCAGAATTTTTTTTTGCCCCACAAGCCACAAAATCCTGTCTATGTAGACTTTGATAGGAGGAAACAATAGACCTTGATAGGAGATTGCATCCTGGCATTGACAGCACCTTGCCCTGGCTGGTCTTGCTTTGCTCCATTGCTGGCTTGGCTGATGGGTTTAATATGATCTGATCAGCAACTGGTTTCCCTAGGGCTGCCAGATCCCCAGAGAGGGGGGTCACCCGCTGTAGGGGCCTTCACCCTGACCCACCAGCCTGGATCCAGTCAATGGGGGGAACCCCGCCCCCAAAGTGCCTGGATTGGGCCAACGTGCCCAGTGCAATGATGTCAGCTGGAGGTGACTTCATCGTGCTGGGCACGTCGCTGGGGGAACGCTCTAGTATTCAGCCTGAAAACTTTATGGAATCATAGATGCGTAGCATGATGACGTCACTTCTGGGTGATGTCATTGTGGTGCATGCACTATGTGCAGGCACGAAAGTCCCAGACCAGGAGCTCCCCCACCCCCGCTGGAAACAGGTAGGGACCTGGCAACCCTAGGTTTCCCTCAGCCTCATGGTAAACTTTGCTAAAATGCCCAACCAACAGACGGAGGTCTTTTTACTGTGCTCTGCCTTCCCTTTGCCCCTAGTGGCTGAAGTCAGAAATGTATTAGAAAAAAATGTAAATGCATTTGGTGAAAGCAGAATGACATCAGCCTCAGGGACCCTCAAGGTGACTTGGGCCCCTCGAATTTTGTTCCCCTCCCAGTCTCCCACTGTTGGAGGCCCTGCTAGCACCTTGAATTGAACTCAGTTACTGACTGGCAACCAGTGGAGTTTCTGCAGAATGGGTGTGACATGGAGTTGCTGACTGTGGCTTGGCTCCTCAGTCTGAGCAGATCAGTGCTCAGAGGCACGCTCAGGGCGGAACTAATTATTGTGTACAAATCAGCATAACACAGTCTCAGTGGTCAATTTTGTTAAAGAAAAGCCTCTTTGGTAAGGAGCAGTTTGGAGCAGAGACGGGGGAGGATGTGACGCTTACACTTTCCCTTCCTACCACTTTTCTACTGTATCCGCTCTTTCTAAGAGTCCATAAATTTACATGTAACACTTAGTTCTGCCCCCCACACGATCATTTATCTGAATGCCAGTTTCCTGGCTCAACTCTCGGTTCACTCCCTGGCCTGAATGCAAGACCAGACCTACCCGCTCCATTCTGTGGCAATAGACCCACCACAGTCATTGGGCAGTGCAAGTAACATGCTAGCCAATGAAAGCTGTATGGGAAAAGCCTTCGGTTTGGAAAGACCTACTGTCAGCAAGCAAAGAGTCAATCCCATTGTTAGAGCTAACACTGTGAAAAATAATATGATACTTTGCAAAACAGAACCAGTTATAGAACAAACAGACACTGAAAGGAAGAAAGGGCCGTATCCACAATGCAAGTCTTTGTGATAGGGATTGATCTAAAGTAAAGATCTGAAGTGAAACCTGCTGCTAAAAACTGAGCCAATGTGAAACAAGCCACAAAATCCCACGTGGGACAGAAACAAAGGCACAGGTTGTGGGGAGGCAAAACGACAGATCCAAAACACCTACAGGGCAGTCAGAATGAACATGCAGGGATGTAGCAGGATGCAAGGAAGGGGGACAATGAATACTATATGGATTTGAAACACATAAAGGCAGGTTTGTTGCTTTGCAGGTATTTTGGGTCCTTCTCCCCATTTGAGTCTTTTGTATAATAAATTCATTTCTGGTTTCCTTAATCTCTCAAAGAAAATACAAGAAACCAATTCAGTGCGCTATTCAGAGCACTTTTCCAGATTTCTGGTGTTTCCTTGCTGTTCTAAGTGCTTGGGACTTTTTATTGATTAGCCTTATATGTAGGCTTGCCATATTCCCACTTATGGCAGGACATCTGCCTCCCAGGGCCTCTGCCCCCCCAACACTCAGCAAGCCCATAGCCAGAAAAATTGTATGGGGGGGGGGCAAATGAGTACAGTGGTGGCCAGGCCATCATTATTTATTTATTATTTATACTTAATTAGTTATTTACCAGTTTTCTACTTGAAACTCACAGTAGATTACATGGTATAGATTAGAATATTGTAATCAAACAGTATGAGAGATCTAATAGAAATGCAATAGGACTAGACATACAAAAATGCCCAAAAAATCAAATATGCGATGTCAAGCAATGCAGAAAATGGAATTACAAAAAATGAAAAACAATGCTGTAAGAGCATGATAGAACATACAACAAATCAATAATGTATAGCGTACGCTATGGCAGAGACTACAGTCCTGTTGTGTATAAGCTTTATAAAAATGCCCTTCCAAGCAACTTTTTTACATAGTTTGCAGAATTAAAGAAGTGTAAGAGCCTTCTTCCAATTACTGAAACCTGAAACTGTAAATTCGACCTTCTTTTCTCTGTAAATCACTAACTCAAGGCTTCTAATGGTGCCACCCAACACCCCTGCAGGCTTTTAAAATCAGGACTCTTCAGCCCTGCTAACTGCTAATTCTGTTGCGAGTATTCACCCTTGGAAGAGTTATGACAGGAGTCACACTTTTTACCTCAACTCCTTCTCAAGGCTTCTAACAGTGCCATCCAACACCCCTGCAGGCTTTTAAAATCAAGACTCTTCAGCGCTGCTAACTGCTAGTTCAGTTCTAGCCAATTGCATAGAGAATTCACCCTTGGAAGATTTATGACAGGATTCACACTTTTTACCTCAACTCTTTTCTTTTTTACAAAAAAAAAAGTTCCTGAAAGATGTGTGACAGATTTCACACCAACCTGTAATGCTGATTGGAGGGGCATGACAAATGATTGATGGGGCACCACCCCTTTTGCACCACCATGGCTACGGGCCTGCCGCTCAGCTGGGGAGTGCAAGGAAACTGGCTAGCAAAAAGGGGAGGTGTGGTCGTCATCCCCAATGCAGTGATGCAACTTCTGGTGCAACCTGGAAATAATGTGATTACACTGGGCAACACTCTAGTTTTTGAGCAAAACTCTACGATTAAATCATAAAGTTTGGGGTGAATGCTAGACCATCACCCCCAGCACAATGACATCACTTCCAGGTCAAGCCAGAAGCTACATCATTGTGATCAGCACCCTAACCTATCTGTATCAGCACCCCAACGTATCTGTAAATTCCCACCTCTGTGATCTTCTACCAGTTGCCAGGCCATGCCAGGCAACCTTATTTGCATGGGTTCCACAGCCATCTTCTATGGTAGAATTTCACCCTGAATGCAGAACTTGGTGCAGAATATTGCATCATGGGGATATCAGCTGAATTTAGCATCTTTAAGTCCCACAAAGATCATCTGAAGAATAATGAACACATTTTAACCTCCATCCATCAAAAATAATGCTGCCTCATTATACGTTTTGTACACAAAAATACACTCTGACAGTTATGCAGATAGCCATGTGTCCTACATACATGTGTGAGCAATCTTTTCCACCCTTCCCAGGACTGTTTCCCATATTTATTTAAAATGTTCATAAACCCACATTTTTCCTAACAACTGGGACCTAAGGCAGATAACAAAGTGGTGTTTTTCCCCGCAGTCATGTTTCAGCCAACTCATGGCAATCCCATAGGGTTTTCAAGGCAAGAGATGTTCAGAGGTGGTTTGCCATTGCCTGTCTCTGCATAGCAACCCTGGTATTCCTTGGTGATTTCCCATCCAAACACTGACCGGGGCAGACCTTGCTTAACTTTCAGGATCTAACGAGACTGGGCTAGCCTGGGCTATCTAGGTCAGGGCAAAGTGAAAATGTACTATATAAATCAGCATTATTGAACATTTAAGAGCCCCCAAATGTCTCTTGAAGAGTTCAATTTTACAGCCCCTTGGGAATGGCATCAGCATGGGCCTTCCTGAACTCTTTGGGGAGTTCATTACATAAAGCAGGGACAGCCACTGAGAAAGCCTACAAACAGGCAGCAACTGACTACCCCACAATGGAGAAAGCACAGTTTAAAAGCGTTGCTGTGTAGAATGACATTTCCCCTGGGCTTTTACTGGGAGAGACAGACCTTCAGATATGTGGGCCCCAGATCATGAAATGCTTTAAATCCTACAAACAGGCAGCAACTGACCACCCCACAATGGAGAAGCACAGTCAAAGAGCGTTGCTGTGTAGAATGACATTTCCCCATGGCTTTTACTGGGAGAGACAGACCTTCAGATATGTGGGCCCCAGATCATGAAATGCTTTAAATGTGTCATTTCCTGAACTGGACCTGAAATCAAACTGACAGTCAGTTAAGGGATCACAAAATAGTAGTAATATGGTCCAAGTGACAAGTCCAAAGACAAAACAGGTTGCCACATTCTGTACCAACTGCTGTTTCAAAGTAGTTTTCAAGGCAGACCCATATAAAGTGTGTTACAATAATCACAGCTCTGGTCTACTGTAACATGGATCAGCATGGCCAGGTCTGCAGTCTCGAAATATAGGGGGAGATTTCAGGCTGTGGCTGCAGTGGTGGTGGGCAAAGTCTGCCAGTAAAGGTTTTCTATGTTCTTGAATTTCTCCTACAGGATCACCAGAGGTTCCTCAAAGGAACTCTGGGATTCCCCAGAACTCAGTTTCTGTCCTGATCATGTGTCTTGATGACCGTCCAAAAATTATGTCACTTGTTCTTAGGGTATTGCTGGACTCAAGTCCAGCAGCACCTTAGAGACCAACAGGATTTTTAGGGTATAAGCTTTTGAGAGTCAATGCTCCCTTCATCAGTGCTCCCTTTGAAACTATCTTCTTGGGGTATTGTTGCCAACTCTGGGTTGGGAAGTTTCTGGAGTTTGGGGGGTAGAACATGGGAGGGTGTCGTTTGGGAAGGTGAGGGACCTCAACATGGTATAAAGGCATAGAGCAGGGGTGTCGAACTCATTTGTTATGAGGGCCTGATCTGACATAAATGGGACCTTGTTGGGCCGGGCCATTTGTCATAAAAGGTAATGCCAGGTAGTGGAGATATAAACTTTATAAAGGACACAGACACAATTAAAGATTTTTAAACTTTAAATAAAACATGCTTAAAACACTAGCACTCTTGCAATATTTTGTCTATTTAACAATATTTTGTCTGATAACTGACACCTCTGGCCCTGAATTATTGCATCAAAATGTCTGTGCTGTAGCAATCTTATGCTGTTCAGGTATGTATCTGTAAGCTGCAAATCTGCTTTTGATGTATTGACATTCATTACAGAAATCTCATGCTCAGTAGTCTAAGCCTAGGACCCAGGGGAAAACATTAAATGGCTGGGCATTGTGAGCTTTTGTACATAAGTTGCTTAATGTGCTGGTCAAGAACATGAGAAGGCATCCTGACACAGACTGAGGGCTATGTGTTCATCTACAAAACTATAGTCTTCCCTAGAGAAAGAACTACAACTTCCTACAAAGAAAATGTGATGAGTGAACTTGGTCTGGACACACACTCTCAACCTAATCCACCTCACTGGATTGTTGTTATTCCAAATCTAAATAGTTCACATGGCTTTTCTACTGAGAAAGACTGGATCATGAGGGCATGAATACAATGAAAAGGGGGAGGGAACCCAGTTGCACCCAACAAAACACACACATGGCAGAACGAGCCCAACAGAATACACACACATTGTAGCAAGGCACACAAAACTCATACTTGGAACAAAACTTTGTTGGTCTTAAAGGTGTTACTTGGTATTTCTCCCATGCAATTAAGGCAGCCAAGCAAAGCAAGCTTGCCCTCCTTCCCTTCAGGGAGGAGCCTCAGCCCGTGGAAGGAAATAAAGATTTGCCTTTGTCTCCTGTGTGATTGAGGCAGTCTGACCAGGAAGAAAGCTCTGGCTTTTTCCCTCCCTCCCCCTGGGAGGAGGAGTGGGAGAAGCCTCAGCTAGTTCTTTACCAGACTCTCTCAATTGCACAAGACAGGCTTGCTATCTGTCTCTCCTGTGCAATTGAGAGAGTCTGGTAAAGCAAGCTGTGACATGGCGGCAGCAGCAGAACTGGAGGAGGAAGCAGGAAACAGCCAGGTTCCTGCAGGCCAGATTGGAGCCTTCCAAGGACCTGATCCAGCCCGCGAGCCACATGTTTGACATCCTTGCAATAGAGTCCACCCTCCAGAGCAGACATTTTCTCCCGGGGGAACTGATCTCTGTACTCTACAGATCAGTTGTAATTCCAGGAGATCTCCAGGCCTTACCTGGAGGTTGGCAAAACTGTCAGAGGGGGCAGGGAGCACAGAAGTTATGAGGGAGGACTGTGGTCATAGTTAAAGAGTGGGCTGATAGTTTAAAAGGTGCAACAAAATGGGGACGGAGGTGGATTTTAAAAGCCTTAAAATGTGACTTACTTTATAGATGGTCCCTTGAATGTATATTGGCAGATACAAGTAAAATTCTTCCAGACAGCAGGTCTGGGACAATATTTTTAAACAATCATTTTGCAACAGAACATTTAACCAATTTCCTAGAAAAGAAGGAGCACAAAAATCACCAAACAGTTTGACTTATTGCTATCATATAACCAGATTTATGGCAGGGCAAAACAGAGACTAAAACAACCAAGAAGAGATTGAATAGAAATGCCTGGGTCATCTCTGTTAATCAACACATTTAAAATACATGATTGCCCTCTGCTGGATGGAATTTTCAGGGGGGCCCCCCCCAACACAAACACACACACACACACTAGTATTATATAGGCTCTTGAGATTCAGGTAAACTAGTTTCCCCCCCCCCTGCTTCTTACATTTAACAAGCTCTACACATTCCCTCAGTTGTTTTTGTCCTGATAAAAGTAAATAAATAAAGTAGGTGAAGCAACCTCAAGGTGGGGATATCTGAGGACATGCACCAACTGCAAAACAGATGCCCTTTTTAAGATCTTCTAGAAAGACCATTCCATTCTAACCATGTTTATTCAGCAGCAAGTCACAACACTTTCTATGGGATTTACTCTCACACAAGCTTGTTTAGGAATGGCAGCATTCAAATTGCATTTAGGGTACAGCATATCCTTGTCCCGGGTCCTCGCAAGTCAGAATATACCATCTCCTCATTCTCCCTCCCTGCTAAAGAGCCATGTGTACCTATTGTCTCATTGTGTTGCCATTTAACAAAATTAAGTTCCAAAAATGTTGCAAGTCACTTGCTAAAAATTGAATCGCCAGTTATTGAAGCAGGGACATGCAAATTTGTTCTTAATGTGTATTTGTAATTATTGTGATTGCACACAAAGCCATGTAATTCTGGGAGCAACTGACCAATTAAGTTTGAAATTGGCCCTTTCCACGTGACCTGCTTAATTGGAGTGCAGAGCAACCACAACTGTGCATGCAAATTAGGCAGTCCATTGTGAAGGGCTACATGTGAATGGCAATCCTTGGTGGTGGCATATTACAAAGCAATAATGGCTATCAAAGAAGTTCTTCATGGTAATGTTATCATATCTACATGTATGAGTATAATCTGGTTTGCAAAATGCCACCACATTCTAGCATGGACAAAAATGGAAGCCAGGAAGGGCCCATGCAAAGCAGATTCTGAACTGGTGGGCTCAGCAGAAAGAAGCAGGTACAGTGCTGCCTCAAGTGCACCAATTTAGTTTCTTACATTTAAATGAATGGTTTCTGATCAGTGATGTTGAAGGAAAAGGAAGCACTGCCCTGCAAAATCTGCCCTGAAGAAAAGTGGCTAGCCAAAACTTGATTATAAAGGGGAGGTGCTATGCGTGTGTGTGCGCGTGCATGCACATGTGTGGATGCAATATTCCCAGAATGCATCTACTTGGAGGCAACTGGTGCCATTATGAAATGGGGGCACTGGGATGCCAAACTCCAGGTGGGAGCTGGGGATCCCTTGGAATTACAGCTTGTCTCCAAACTACAGTGATCAGTTCGCCTGGGGAAAATGGATGCTTTGAAGGGTGGACTCTGTGGCATTGTACCCTGTTGAGGTCCCTGTCCTCCCCAGGCTCTATCCCCAAATCTCCAAAGTTTCCCAATCTGGATCTGGCAGCCCTATGCCCCCCATCCCCTGCCAGTGGCCAGGAAGAACCAGGCCACCCTAAGACATACCCGACCTGCCAAATTCCCACAAGGCCTTACCTTAGGCATCCCACACAAAATAAGCCTGCAAGCCCAGTTCCATCCATGGAAGCCCCTCCTATTGGCCAAGCTAGTAAATGGAACCTCCATGTTTGGAGGCATTATACCTGTGTATAACAGGTGGTCAGCCCAAAGAGTGCAGTCCTGTTGCCCTGGCACCATACTGAGCTTCCTAGAAACATTTGCCTGTCATCCATTAGAAACTGAGTACTGGACTAGATAGCGACAAGAGATACACACAGACAAGAGTACAAGGGAGTAGTTGTTCTAAACCATTTCCCTGTCCAAAACTTACTAGTCCTGTCCCAATGGTTGCAGCAACACCATGGCATAGCATCCTCTGATTTGCACCCATGTTTACGGGGGGGGGGGGGGAACTAAGCCGGGCAGCCTCACAGAGCAATGCAGCAAATATTACCACATCAGACTTACAGAATTAACTGCGGCAAACTATGGAAATGGCCTGTAGCTCAGATGGCTTTTCAAGGATTAGACAAATGGAAGCTAGGACTATCAGTCACAAGCAGCTAAAGAGAACCTCCAGGTTCAGAATCAGCATACATATGAACATCAGATTCTAGGAACAAAGCTTTTCATGCCCTTTCTCATTAATTTCAAAATCCGTTGGCAGGAGGAGTTCATGCTTTCATTCTCCCCAACCCCCCAAAAGCAGTTTGTAGCAGATATAGTTAGGCAAAAATTATGTGAATGTTTTAGAAACCCTTGGGTGTTAGTGCTAAGTGATCCCCCAGTGATGCTAAATGCCATCTCTGTGGCTGTCCTGCCATCAAAGTGCAACTTTGGGCAATTCTGCATTGGCTTTTCCTCCACTGTTTCACAAAACCCACGTTGGAACAGAAATTCCCCTCTACACTACATGCCACTTTCACTTTCTTTGATCATCGAGCTTTATGGTACCTTCTGCATAGATTTACGGCCGTTCAGGGGGGACTTTGCAGTCAGTACAGTGTTGTCCCGAGGTATTTGAATGCGGTTTTGAGCTGTACCTTTTCCTCAGTGTTGAGAAAATGTGGAGCTAATGCTAGATGAAGAATGCTAGATGCATGGCAGAGACCTCTGAGACAAAGTTGTATACCATGTCCCCTACCTACTGAATTAGGGGACATCCTGGCTGGGGTGTATGTAGTGCTGGGGGCAGCTGTGATGGAGTGCAGAGAAGGGGGTGCTTGGTTGCAGCTGTAGTAGGCATCTTGTGCCACACCAGGGTTTGTGGGCAAGGAGGTGGGGGGGGCATTTTGCCTTTTCTATTGTACATGGCTTCTGTTGGCATAATTTTCTGCCAGTTATGGGGGGTGTTTCTGGCCTGGGTCACTTAAGGAGCCAACTGACTCCTGCCATACCCCTGGGTCTGCCCTTTTCCCTGCCACCACACAACCTTGGGTAGGCATTGCTCTGTGCCATTGGCACGGTGGCATCCAGCTTGGGCACTGCACCACCAGTATACTCTGATGGCACAACTCAGAGGTGTACTGGCATCAACTCCTTGTGCACTCCCCCTCCTCCCCAGGATTGCATTGTTAGTCTCACTGCCAGACAATACACAATGTGCTAAAGTGAATGGTTGAAAGGTTATTGTGATCAGAGAACAATAATTTAAATTCAACAATTGTAAAAGCAATCAAAAATGTATTTTTTGGATTCTGCAAAAAGAATCTGCTAAGCTTATTCTTTGCCCGTACTGAAATATCACCAAGTATTCATTCCTACACAATCTAGACTCTTAAAAAATTAGGATAAAATGCTGTTGGGGGGGGGGTATGCTGTTTGTCCTTCCATAATCCTCCCCTCCCTTTTTATTATGCAGATATTTGTTTTTAGTTCTTATTATGCCTCATCAAAAGCTGGTTAGTGTGCTGACTGGGACCCTGGTTTAAGCGGCCAGGCCAAAATGATCCAGAACTTTGTTGTTGTGATTGCCATCAAGTCACAGCTGAATGATGGTGACCCCCAGAGCGTTTTCAAGGCAAGACACATTCAGAGGTGGTTTGCTATTGTCTGCCTCCACATCACAGCCTTGGTATTCCCATCACAACCCTGGTATTCCTTGGTGGTCTCCCTTCCAAATACTAGCCAGGGCCCACCCTACTTAGCTACTGAGATTGGATGAGATCGAGCTAGCCCTGGGCTATCAAAGTCCAGGCATGATCCAGAGCTATGATTACACAATTCCTTTCTTACCTTGCCTCCAAATTATTGAGGTCAAGAAGCAGACAGCAAAAGAATCAGAACTTGGCAACCAGGCTTTGAGCTATAGGTACATATGAGAAATGGGAAATAATATAATGTATAGCAAAATAATTAACTTAGGTCCCTGCCACATGGGGGGAAAGGAACGGGCGAAAGTGCGGCTTTATAAAGCCGCACCAAAAGAAACACACGGTGGCGGGATCACATTGATCCCCTGAGCCGCGGCACATTCCCTCCCCGGCAGGATCAGATGCCGAGGGAAGCCATGGTGGGGAAAGGGAGACTGCCGAACTGCGCATGTCTGAGCATCCACAGTTCAGCCAGGAGCCAGGGATGCGCCGGCAGAAGGATGCGCCGGCGATCCCACGGCCAAGCTTTGATGCAAGGAGTTTGTAAGCTGCTCTGAGACTCCAAGTGAAGGGAGGGGTATAAATCTTCTTATTATTATTATTCCTCTTCCTGTACATGTAAGCTTGCCGATGGGAAAACAATGGCTCCCTGGGGTTGTTTCAAGTTCAGACAAAGCCCTCTCTCCTAGAGTTCTCCCAGAGCCAACAGGCCTGGAGAAAAATATCCTGTCCCTTTAAAAGAGGTGTAATTTGTGGAAATGGGCTGGTAAACTTTTCATGGCATGAAGATAAATAGCATAAGTAGAGTCCCACCTGACCCTGACCTGAATGGCCCAGGCTAGCCCTGTCTCATCAGACCTTGGAAACTAAGCAACATCTGCCTTGCCTAGTAGTTGGATGAGTGACCATCAAGGAAATCTAGGAGCACAACACAAAGGCAGGCAGTGGCAAACCACCTCTGGATGTCTCTTGCCTTGAAAACCCTACAGGGTCACCATAATTCAGCTGCAGCTTGATGGGATTTTCCAGCATCACCAAGTAACTTCCCATTAAGCCTTTAGTGTTTTTCCTCTCCCCATGCCCATGCACTATGGTCCTAATCCAGATCAGGTACATCTATGAATTGAATTCTGATCATAGAACTCCCAAACCTGGTCTGTCAACAAGATCTGGGGGGGGGGGGGCATGAGGACTGGGTTATGTGCAAACTGGCCTCATTCGTGGTACCTAGCCTCTCATGTAGTTTGCCACCTTCTAGCCATCTGCCTGGAAACCCCTACTAATATTCTCCCTCCTTCCCTCCTTACTCCAGCTTCTATAAGGTCTAGTGGTCTGTGGCTTGTCTTGCTTACCTAGCTTTTGAAAACACAGTGGTTTGAATCCCAAAAATTCAACCATCTTATTTCTTCCTACAGAGAGGGCAGATTGCAGAAAACTCTCATGGGATTCCATCAACAAGAAGCTAAAAATTAGAGAACAACAAAATAGGAATTCTAACTCATTTCCTTCCTGTCAGGAGCTTGTTCACTTTCCCACAGGTGTATTTATAGAAATACATGAACCAGTGAAATATAGGACATGGTGGATAACCCATCAATAAGATAAAAGGAAGTATTACTTCTGGGAGTTCTTTCATTTCTACAGAAGCCATATATTCCTGGATCACAATGGGAGTTCTTTAGGAATCCAATTTTAAACAGGAACACTACACATAACTTTATTGTTCCTCTACTCTTGCATAAAATGGATTGCAAATATGGGGGAGACAGATATTTGCAAAGGAGGCTGTTTACTCCCGGTAAAGGGGAAGGTTGGTTTTGTTTCGTTCTCATGGTGGGGATCACTCATCTTACAGAGCTGGAAACAAATGATAATTTACCAACACCATTCAATTTTCAGAGCTCAGCTTTTAGAAAATGGCTCTAGTCCTAAAGTAATTCAGCAGACAATATGCCTCCTCTACAAAACATGCTATAGGACAGCGTCTCTATAAAACAACGAACTTTGGCATTGGCTTCCAGAACATTCACATAATTTTTGCCTAACTATATCTGTCACAAACTGCTTTTGCTTTTCACCATCTGGGTCAGAACACAGTTGGTGAACAGCCTAGTTGAAAGCCATAAGAGATTGATTCACATTATTTTGATATTCATGCAAAAGAATGTCAGAGGACTCACAACAATGGAACTGAGACCACTGCTACTGTAGCAGTAGTTCCCTAACAGAGTATCTGAATAAGGCTATTTTTCATTGGATAGTATTAAACAATAGACCCAGGGTAAAGTTAAAACCTGATAATGCAGAGCAGTACAGCTATTAGTTCCCAAACCCAGGGGTCATTTAGTAGAAAAAGAGGTGCAGGAGCTCATTAGTATAACTCATTAGCATAACTTATTTTAGGGTTGCCAAATCGACTCACCCCTCGGAGCGGGGGAGCCTCGCCGGGGTCCGGGAGTTCTTGACAGACGCGTCACAGGAAGTGACGTGCTACGTGCTCATGTTGGGGGCGTGGCCCACATCGTCGGGGGGGAACCATATGGTTTTCCCCCCAATGATGTGGGCCACGCCCCCAACATGAGTGACGTGGCTGCATCACCTCTGGTGACGCAGCTTCAGGGGCAGAGTTCCCACCGGGGCCCGATTCCGCCGCGGCAGAAATCGGGCCTCCGAAGCGGGGGATTCCCCACCCCCTGCCCCCATTTGGCAACCCTAACATTTGCATATGCCACTGGACTGTTTTGGATTGCTAGCTATGGGGTGGGGGGAACATGCAGATCTGTCCTCACAGAGGATGGAGAGCTTGTACCTGAATAAAACTTGGTCTTAAAGGTGCCACTGGACTGTTTTGGGCCGGGGGGGCGGGGGGAGCTCTGCAACTTACCTGGCTGCTTCTTGCTCTGACTGAGGGCTGCTGTGAGCAGGGGGTGGGGCTTGTTGCATGTGCCCGCTCCCTGGACTCTTTACTGCCGGAGCTCCGCTCCTGTGCGCTCCTGCAGGAAATGACCCCTGCCCGAACTACACACAATAGCTATTTTTAAAGGCAAATTATAATGATCTTCCATGCCATGAAAAGCTTCAGTTGGTGATTTCAGCACATCAAACCAAGGCCAGCAACAGCATACCCCTGAAGTGAGCCAGCTGCCTGGGCTTCTGGCAGGGCTCACTGCTGTCAACCCTCCACCTGTATATCAACACTGAGGCCTACGTGCCAGCCCTTACCCCTCTAACTTGCGAGGGCTCTGTCACCCATACTGTCAGCTGCATATGCTGCCTAGCTCTGCTGAAGATGGGTGTGCAGAAGGTGAACGGTGGTGGCCCTCCTAGCGGTCACAGCAGTGGCACTCCCAGCCACAAATACCTCCCACTGACATCAAGGAAAGTTGTGCAGGCAGTGTGGGAAGCTGTGAGTGCTGATGGTGGGAGACTGCAATGGGTGGGAAAAGGACACAGGTGGGAGGGCTGTTGGTGGCTGGGCATAAGGGGTCCCTGGGCACTGTCTGCCCGGGGCTCACCAAATCCTGGAACCAGCCTTGCATCAGATTTTTGTTAAAGAGACAGGAGTAGGACAGACCAGATTTTTCACTGGCCATTTAGTAACCATTAGCAGAAATATAAGACAAGGAGCGGGACCCGCAATACTCGCAGGGGGGGTGAGGGAGCTCCACACTTATCGGGCAGAGGAGGAAGCAGGAGTAGGAGGTAAGTTCCCCCCGTCCCGCCAGTTCCCCCCTCTCCTCCACCCCCAGCTTGATCTCACCCCCCTTGGCTCTGAAGCGAGGCCCGG
>NW_015160245.1:405084-415316 GCF_001447785.1 Gekko japonicus
CACTGATCTCTTCTCCCCCTGGCTCCGAAGTGAGGCCCGCGGCTTGCAGCCACCGGGCCTCACCAGTCTTCCACCCCCGACTCCGAAGCGAGGCCCGGCAGCTGCAAGCCTCGGGCCTCGCTGGTCTCTTCCCCCCTATTCCGAAGCGCCGGCAGCGGCGAGGCAGTTTGCAGAGTGTTCCCTGCACATGCGCAGGGGACGCTCTGTTACTTTTGGGGGGATTTAAGTATCCCCCCGATATTTTTTTCAGGTTTTCAGATTTTTGTGCACACCTGGGGACTGCCCCAAGTGACCACGAAAATCTCCCTTCCCCCCAGGTGCCCCCAATGCGTGGATTTAGGTATCCGCACGCAAGGGGGCAACTTCAGTATTAGTATATAGATACACTTAAGCAATATTACAGATATGAGAAGTCCAGTGCTGGAGGTTAGTCAAGCAAAATGGAAAGGTTTGCCCAAGTTCTTGGTTTGTATGTTACAATTGTCACCTTTTTAACAAACAGAGGATCTAACAGTCACGTGACAGGTAGACGTCCATAGGTGAAGCTTTTTCCAACATGGCAATGCAGTAATGAGGAAAACCTCACCTTCTCCGTTTCTGTCATTTCATCTGTTAAAGGCATGGAGCTACTATTCAGTTTAAAAGGGGGTGCTATCTTGAATGGGTTTATAACTGTAGGAATGCAAAGAAAAGGGGTGTGGAGGCTTTAATTAACCTGATAATAAGATAACTTCATTCTTCTGACAATGGTAAGCACATGTTTAAAAGCAGTATCCAAGGGGCCGTATTAGAATTAGCTAAAACGTGTTAAAATTCACCAACCCCCCAACTCCCCAACAAAGAGACCCATGAAGATAACACACTAAGATCTTAAACCTGATGTTATATTCACTGGAAACATTTATGTCCCTAATCTTGTTATGGCTCATCTCTCCAGTTCTGGTCATGCTGAGCTCATTCAGATCCTCATGGATCTAATTATGCACCAACATATTCCTAATTATGGAGCCCAGCTGGCCCCCAATTTCCATCTCCCCTAGACTGGAGGCAGGGTCAGGGTATCCAGGCAGCAGCCTGTGAATTTAAAAGTCAGGATGCCTTAGAGACATACTAATAATGCTGGTAAAAGTGCAAATGCAAAGTGTTTGTATCAGAAACCTCTTTCTAGAAGTTGTTCACGTTGGGAACAATTCAAACTGTGCTTTACAGAACTTATAATAATGGGAGAAGCAACATGCACAGTTCTCATTGACTCTGAGCGTTAACTAACCCACCATACCCCTGTGGTTATTTCTTTTATACTGGAAAATATTTAAGATTCATAGGAGAACTTTTGGTCATCACACCAGAAGAGTGAAAAGTTATCCTGTTGCGAGAAGGTTCATTATGGGAATTTGTCTTTGATTAGTCAAGCTTTCTATGCATCAGTCTAGCTCCTTTTTCATGTAGCTTTTTTCCAGTTTCCTGCACAATCTATGTGCCTTTCACAGCTGCTGAGCATGTAGTGGTGTCCTCACTCAGCATGGAACCCCAGTTACAGGGAACAATGTGCATACCATGCACCTCTGTCAGGAACAAAGGGGGCAGACCTGCTTTGAGGTGGATGCACTATCTCAGATGATCTGCCACATTTACTCCTTACCCTCAGGAATCTTGACAGCCTGATTCACACATAGAATCTGCATGAATTATACTGCAGTACAGGTAGCCAACCTCCAGCACAGATGCCACAAGTGATACACAGACCACAGGGACTTGTGCCACGTGGGCAAAAACAGTAGGGCACAGAGTCAGGGCTGCACCTTTCCTACTTCTCCCAGCTGTCCAGCTCAATAGATAAGGTTAAAGTCACAACAAGACATGGATGGCTGCTATGTATATTGCTCTAGAACAGCAGTTGTTCATATTTGGGGTTAGGAAGTAATTAGATAATGGGACATAGAGGCGGCTGTGGTCTCTATGGCAACAAGCCTTGGTCCTAAGCTTGTTGACTGGACTGAGTGAAGGAACACAGTTGTGTTTTAGAGAGTTTTACTTGCATTTCCATTAAAACGGTTCTATATTGTTTGTTAAAACTCCTTGGTTTTAGCTTAATGGAAGAATTAAGAAGGTTTTATTTTTATTTTTTTCCCAAAACAATTTTATTAATTTTTGTCAAAGATTTAAACAATGTAAACAAGGTTTCTTCACCTGAAAAGGAAGAATGACACTGAAAAACAGTAACATCCTAAACTTTTTGAGTCATCAGGAGTACAGAATACGGCAATAAAGTTTTAACAGTTATATAACATTATCTTGTATTTAGCCTCTGTAATGGTTTCCTAATCAAACTTTTCAAAGGTTATATTTTCTAAAATAGGATACCATTTCCCCAGGGGGTTATATAGCTCACGTTCATTTTGATCACTTGAATTATATATAGATATGGTTTCTAGCATGAAAAAATCCCATACTTTATGATGCCAGAATTCCATGCTTGGGGGATGACTATCTTTCCAACTTTTAGCTATTGTTACCTTAGCGGCTGTTATTAATATGTTGATTAACCCCCCCAGTCAGCCAGAGGGCCCTTTACATCCTGCAGGGAGGGAGAGGGAGAGGGGCAGGCCCACCCCTTCCCTGAACTCCAAGGCTGTTCCTTTAGATGGGGGGGGGGGCTGCCCACACCTGAACTCCAAGCAGCTAAATCATCACTTGGAGTTCAGGGAAGGGGTGCGGGGGTCCTCTCCCTCCCCCCCCCAACAAAATTTCCCCACACCCCACCAACCCAGAATTTCTGTTTAGGGGGCTGGTCCGAGGGCAGCCCCTTCACACACCCTCCTTCATGCCCCCCCCACACTACCCGCTGGCAAGGAAGAGGCTGCAGGGGGGGGTGGCACTCCCCAGGAGGTGCCAGGGTGTGTGTGTGTGCAGCTGAGGCAGGTGTTGGCTCTGTGCAATGAGGGCGCCTCCCCCCCTCTTCTCAGGGCTGGGGGCGGGGGCAGATGCCTCCGAAGAGGGCCCAGCCACCACCCCTTGAATATAGGGGGCAGTGGCCCAGCCCGCAATAGGGCAGGGGAAAGACCACGTCACTACCAGCAAGAAACACAGCCCGCCGGGAAGAGCATGACCACGTTGTTATTTTATTAGTTTGGCGGAGTGGAAGAAGTCCGTTAAGAGTTTGTTAGTTGCGCGCCTGTCCAGATAGGTTCTTTGGAAGGCATTCTATGAAAGGATGTCAGAGTGGAACGACCAGACAGAGGGAAGAAGTCCTCTAAAGGGGAAAAAGAGAAACAAAATAATAATAAAACCATAACATTTTATCTGCCAAAAGACAATGTGATTCTATCTTTATGTATATATATATTTTTGGAGAATAAGATGTTTGTTTATTATGGAACAAGCTGATAGTCTCAGAAGTCCTTCTTTCTAACATACGTTATGGTTTTATTATGCTGACCAGTCCTTGACTGGACAAGAGTATTTAACAGCTAATTTTGGGCAATTGTAAGACTTCAGAACACAATATGTTGTTGCATGTGGTTGTGTGATTTAAAACAGTGTGAAAACTTTATCCGATATTTAAAGGTCAGGTGCTTTATGATCATTGGAAGGAGTCACGGACATCACAATTCTGTTGACTCTGATGTAATTATTTAATAACTGGTTTTTTGAACTCTATTGCTATAAGGCAATTCAAATTGTTTCTTAGTTGGGTTTTGCAGTTAGGACACACCTCCTTTATTGCCCTGGCAATTAATTTTACAGACCTATTACACTGGCTTTTCCCCTCTCACGTTTTGGAGGCATGAAATCATTTTGTTATACATACTGAAGACAATCAGTTAGGACCAAAACAGGCTGTTCCTGGGACCTTGTCTTTTTCATGCCAATGCTGAGATTCACACTTTATCACATATTTGTTTAATTTTGATCCCGCCCTTCCCTCATGCCGGCTCAGGGCGGGTTACAGCAGGTAAAACTCACAACCATAAAACCAGCCCTCCTTTTATTCGCTTCTCTCGTTGCTCTCTGCATAGGAAGACTATTTTTCATTCATTGTTTATATGGAGTTAAATCTATTATTTATTTTGTAATTATATTGGATGGTTTTGTTATGCACTGTGATATTTATGTTACTGTCCAATTTTTATAAGTACAAATATTTTTGCTTTACGTAATTATTCATGTAATGGTTGCCTGCCTTTCTGTTTGAAGGCTGTGGTTTTGTTTCTTTCTTCCCACTTTCAGAGTGTCCATCAACACCCCCCTCCCCACTCAGACCCTGAACCTCCACGCGTGCACACACACACACACACACACTGAGCCTTAGGCTGAGAGTCAGGAAACGGAAGCGGCATCATTTCCCCTCCCCCCCAGGAGCCCCTTGCTTCTGCCAGCCCCACAGTTGGACAGCAGCCCCCTGGGTAGCCTGACAAGATGGTGCCCTAGAGGGTGCTCTGGCCCCTGCACGGCCGTGGGCAGGAGGAGATGGAGGAGCCCCGTGGGTGTATGTAGCACCAGTCTCGTCAGAGGAAGGGCAGTACTACATGGGTGTGACCAGCTGCCACCACGCTCTCTGGCCTGTGGGCTTCTCCTAGCTCTGGCAGTGCCACAGGAGCTGCACTGGCACTTCTGGCACGCACAGCTGGAAGCCCTGCTAATGCCCAGAGAACTCCAGAGTCCTCCTGACCAAGGCTCCCTCTAAGTTGTGGAGTCCTGTGAGCAAAGATTCCACTTTGTGAGCTACTGGCATGAAAGTTGTGAGCGAGGGATTGGGCTGCAGCATACATTAGTTTGCTCTGGACCCATCCTTCCTGAGCTAAGGCAAAAATGTGTGCGCCGGAGGCTAGAAAGCTGTGACCTAGCTCACACTAACTCAGCTTAGAGGGAACACTGCCCCTGACCCAGCTTCAGGCACCCAAGTCCCAGGGCCGGGCTAATCCCAACGAATGCCACCCGCCCTGCCCGGGGCCGAGGCCTGCCAAGGCCCACAGCCACGTCTCCCACCCCACCAGAGTGAGTTCTGCCTGGAGCCCCCAGGAGTCCTCTTGCCTGTGGGGGCGGGGGGGGGGGGGAAACCCACTGGCCCAGGGGCTGCATGTGGAAAGCCTGTGCTCGCCACTCTCTGCACATGGGTGCCACCAAGTGATAAGACACTGCCAGGCAGGAAGGAGAGCGTGGCACCATCTGCCTTTGGCACACCAGCTCGGCTGGACCAGGGCAGTGGAGAAAGAAAGTGCCCGTCCCAGCTGTCTGCCTACAAAGGCCTGCCTGTGGCCACCGCTGAGATCATGTCCCCGGTGACAGGCGAGGAATCCGGTGGAAACACGGTGGCTGCCGCCCCACCACAGCCACAGGACAGAGGGAGTAGCTCCCAGCTGCCAGTTACGCTGCCCTCGCAGGAAGGCCGGCTTGCTCTTTGCCAAGGAACAGTCCTCCCGCTGGGTCTGGCAGGCGCAAAGCGAAGGCTAGCCAGGGAGGGGGGAGTACGGAGGGGAGGGGGGAAGCCCTTTGCTCTGCTGCCTTCCGCGCTCGGCCCCAGCTTGGGTGGCTGGAGGGGTTCCTTCCCTCCTCCCTTTCCACCGCCAGAGCCCCCCTCCTTCGGAAGGACAGAGAGAGCCACAGATACCAGATGTGTTTCCACAGCAGCCTCCAAGAGCCGCCCCGGCACTCGCCCTTTCTCAGGCTGCTGCGCTGAGGTCTCGGGGACACAGCTGGGCGGGCTGAGCTGGGGGGGGCGGGGCTGGGCTCCCCGAGGAAGCCTCAACCCACAGCCGGGGCCCAGGGCCCACCAGCCGCCTGCTGCCCTCAACTTCCCTTCGGCACAGGCAGGCTCGGCCTTTGTCAGGGGAAGGCCCCTGCGCTGGCTGCAGCTGTCAGGAAGCAGCTCTGACACCCTGACCGGGGTGGGGGTGGGGGAAGGACATGCTGCCTGCAGCCCAGCAGTCCCCCCTCCCCCTCCCATCTCTGTGGCTGCTAGGCCAGCCTCCCCCCTCCCAAGGAGCCCCAAAGTCGAGCTGGGCTGCAGTTTGGAGGGAGGGGGGTCACTCCCCACCCATGCTCAGAATGGAGTCGTTTGCCTGGCTAGCCTAAAACGGGCAGGGCCGAAACCGTTTGTTTCCCTGCAGTCCCCCCACACAAGGCCCCTGCTCCTGGCCACAGGCTGGAAGGACACTCAGCCCAGCTGGGGTCGGGGCCTTCGTTCTGAAACCCACCCGGGGAGAGAGCAGAGCAGAGGAAGGCACCCCCTCCTGGTCAGCTTGGCCTGCAGAGTCACTAAGCTGAACTCTCGCTGGCTGGCTGGCACTGGCCTCAAAAACTTCCCACAGAAACCAGAGATGGTGCGCTGCAGGCAGACCGACAGAGCTGGCCCTGGGGCTCTCTGAGCATGCCACGCCCACTGCCCCGATCCACCTGCCCTCGGCTGCAGGCCACCACAGACTCCGCGCCAGATGCCCCGCCCAGGACGCTCTGAGGTTCCAGGCACGCCTCTGGCCCAAGGGAGGATGTGCCCCTTTCACGCCCCCGGCCAGTAGGCCGGTCCCCAAAGTTGCAGCCTCCCCCCGTCAAGCATCTCCTTACCTTGGGAGAGGCGGGTGGGGCGAGTCACGGCCAGGCCATCAATGGCGCAAGGGTTGCCACAGGGGTGCAGGGTGAGAGTCCCGTGCGCGTTCTCAATGAAGCAGTGCTGGGGGGCCACGCCAGCCCCTTGCAGCACGACGTCCCCGGTAGCCGAGCCCAGCACGGTCCTGCCTACAAAAAGAGACGGTGAGCGACTCGGCGGGGCTGGGGGCTGCCTCCCTCTGCTCTGCCAATACGGGGCCGGCAGGGCGATGGGGATGGAGCCTGGGTGCGCCAAAGCACCGAGGGGTACAGCCACGAGGACTCTGGCAGACGATGGCAGCCTGTCCCCAAGGGCCCCCGTGCCTCCCTGCTTACCCTCCTCCAGCGGCAGCAGGGTGATGGCGGTGCTGAGGCGCCCGCTGCCCAGGCTGACCAGGTGGGGCTTCTCGGTCTGCACCTGCAAGCCCTTCCCGGCCTCGGTCAGGTCCACGATCTTGCTCTGGAGGACAGGCAGAGAGAGAGGACATGTCACAGGCAGGCAGGGAGCTCCCGAGCAGCTCAGTCTAATAGGATCACGGGGCAAGACAATTAACCTCCCCGGTGGGGGGGGGGGATTTCTGGCCAATCCCTTTAACTGGGCAATCAGAGGAGTTGGGGGGGGGAGGGACCAAGGAGGTGCGGCACCGCAGGGCTCTGGGAGGAGGATTCCAGGGCAGGACAGAGGCCCTCCGGGGGGTGGCCCCCAAACCTGGGAGCACCTCTGCTCGGCAAAGGCAAGCTGGGCCTTTTCTGGCCTGACCCCTTCCTAGGCTCCGTGAGGAGGGCTAAAATGAGCTGTACCATGACCACACCCACCCCCCCGGCAGACTCACTTGGACGGGTGCCTGTGCTCGGAAGGTGGGCGCCACCCGACTGCGGCTACAGGTCTCCATGGCCACGGCCCTCTGTCGGGGCTATCGAGCTCTCTTCCCGGTTTCCTGTTGTTTTCCTTTTGGAAGCCACTTTAGGCAGGTCCCCGGAGTGGCGGCACGGACATCTTCTAAACAAGCAGATGCAGAAGAATAAATCAAAACGGGCTCTCCGGACTGCCTGATCCAGCAGAGCCAACGGAGCTCCTTCTCTGAGCAGCACCCAGATGGCCTTTCTGGACCGCTCCCCCCCCCCCCGCTGGCTGTTGAGCCAAACAACTGGAAAACTGTGCAGGAGTGGGATCGCTTATCCAGCCGTGAGCCTCGCCTCTCCTCTCCTCCCCACCCCCTCTCCCCGGCCTTCTCGCCAGACACAGCACCAGGGGCCTGTGTGCGCCATGGTCACTCTGGAAGCACATGAGGCCCTGAAGGTGCCATTTTGCGTTGCCAGAGCTTTGAGAATGACACCAGTGTGACTCTGACCTTCAGCACACAGGGCCGCATTTCAGCCTGCCCCCCCACTCTCCCCAGGGCATGCAGAACATATGATCCCTCCCCCCCCCCGTTCAGAAGCAAGCCCCCCGTGAGCCCCACGACTGCCCTGCCCTGGCCCCCCCCCCCCCGGGCACGCACGCTGAGCAGACAGAGGCCCCGGCTACCACCAAAGCCCCTCGAGACCCCCGCCCATTCTGGGGAGGACGGGGCAAGACAGGCACCCCTCAGCTGGCCTGGGTGTGGGCAGGCCCCCCGGGGAGAGGAGCAGACGCCCCCCCCCCAGCATTATCTTGGGCTTCTGGCCTCCCGCAGCCGGCTCTCTGGGGCCGTGGGGCAAAAGAGCTCCCTTGGGGGGGGGCACCCTGTGGCTTCTCCCCCTGCCCCAGCCCGTCCCTCTGCAAGTGCTGACAAGTGCTCTGTTCGGGGAGCCAGACAAAGAGCCTTTCTTCTCCCTTCTTGGGGCTGCCAGAGAATGCGGCCTTTGTGCGGCTACTGGGTGAGGCCGGGCAGCTCAGGCCACAGGGTCCGGCCCCGCTCCAGCCCCCCCCCGCTTGGCCGGACTGATCTGCTTGGGCACTTTTAACTGGCTTCCCCTCAGCTCAGCACAGACGCAAAGCGGCTTATGATGCACAGGGAGGCCCCAAGAGAAAGTCACCAACTGTACACAACATTTCCACGCAGAACCCTCAGAGCGAGAAGGGGGGCAGAGCCCAGAGCCGGAGGTAAGAGCTCTGCCCTCGATGGAAGCGGGAAGTGTCTGTCCCCCCCCCCCAAGAGGCAGGAAGGCCAGAAGGTCCAGCCCAAAGCAGGAAGGCAAGGGGGAGTGGGGGGGCTGGTCGCCTGCCCTTTGCCCCTCCTGGGCCTGGCCCTCCCCAGGCAGCCTGGGAAAGATGGAGGCGGGAGCCCGCCAGGCCAGGCCATGAGACGAAGGAACAAATAGGGAAGGACTGACTGGAGCAGGGCTGAGTCAACCCACCCACGGCTTGGCTCTCCTTAAGCGAGGGCGACTCATGTCTTCCTTGGCCTCCCCTTCCAAGACACAAGACTCTGCCGAGCCCAAGAGGGGCAAGCGGAACAGGGCCAAGAAACTGGCACCCACACGGTGCCCTAACGGTCCAGAAGACGCCAGGTGGCAGGAGGCCGGAGGCCTCCCCCGGGGCATGCTTTCTCTTGGGCCCCTCCAAGGCAGCAGCTCCTGCAGGCCCCCCCCCAGGCACAGGCGGGGGGGGGGCTCTGACTGAGAATTCCCAGCTGCAATTGCCCCAGGCTCGCTGGGAGAGCAAACACGCCTTTCAGCCCCCCAACACAGAGACCGGACCCGGGAGGAGGCAATGCCCAGCCCGGGGGGGGGGGCAATTTGCCAGGATGACACATGGGCAAGCGTGCCCACACCCACTTTGCCCCAACTGCTGAGATCAGGCCCCCCCTGAGGTCCCTTTTGTGCCCCTTCTTCAGGTGTCCTCACACCCAAAGGGAGCTGGCTGAAGTCCCCAGAAGGAAGAAGCCCGCCCCCCCCCAGCCACTGGCAGGCCGGTTTCTTTACTACGTTGAGTTGTAGCACTAGACAACATTTCCCTAAGTCAAGTGCTGATGAGGAGGAGAGCTCCTAAGAGGCCTGAAACAGATGCTGAGAACTCACAACTGCCACAGCTGCCTACTCGAAAAGCCCTCCGAAGGTGGTGGTGGTGGGGGTCTGCAGACGGCAGGAAAGGACAGCCACCCCCTCCCCCCAGATCCCAGCAGAGGCTTGCAAATACCCACCTCCAGTTCTGCCACCGCTGCCCTGAGGCGGCAGTTTCCGCCGAGGAGGAGGGGTTAACAATGGCAGCCCCACTCTCTGCGTTCACCACCCCGGGGCCTGGCAGCAAGTTTCCCTCCTCTGCTGGGCTGGCCTCTAAGCTGCCTTGCCACCTCTCCCTGCAGTCCAACAGCTGCACCCACCAGTGCCCCCCCTTCCTTAACGGGGGGGGGAGGGAGAAAGTGCTCATGTCTCCAGCCGTTTCATTGTGGCAATCCGCTCCGCAAGTTCCTCAAGCGCACAGAAGCCTGCGAAGGGTGCTGCTGCACCCAGCAGGAGAGGGAAGCATCCCATCTTTCAGCCAGGGGTGCCGGCCCTGCACTGGGTGTGGGTGTCGGAGGGCGAGATGGCTCCTGCTCTGGGATTCTCAGATTCCCCGACGTGAGGGGAGCGAACCTTAAGAGAGGAGAAGCCGGAAGGGCCCTCAAGACCCCCCCCCCCGTCCAAGCCCCTGCCCCACGCAGGAGGGCCCCGAAAGCTTCCCT
>NW_015160245.1:415854-424250 GCF_001447785.1 Gekko japonicus
GCCCACCCCGGGGGCGGGCTGGAGACCACTCTGCCGGCGCCCGCCCCCCCCACCCGAGGCTGCCCAGTCGGCGCCACCTGCCGGCCCCTGGAAGGAGGGCGAGGGCGGCGCGGGAGGGCGGCTTGGCCACTGCCGGCCTGCTGCTTCCCGGGTGGAGGGAAGCGGACCCGCCTCCCCCCCCAGCCCCTCCCCGCACAGCTGCCGGGCCCGAGAGGGATTCCCCTGCCCGCGCGCCGCCCTCCGGAGTCAGGGGAGCAGAAGCGCCCGCCCGCGGCCCCGCAGGGGACAGAGAGTGACGAGCGCCGCGGAGACAAAGGCGCGGGCTGCAGAGCACGTGGCGCCGGAGCGCCCCCTGGCCGCCGAGAGGCCGGCCTCCTTCCTTCCCTCCCCCGGGAAGGCCAGTCTCGCCAGGGAAGAGCCCCAGGTGGTAGGCTGCAGCAGCGGCAGAACGCAGCGAGCGCTCAGCGGGGCACCCTTAACAACAACAACAACAACGGCTTGTTCAAGGTAGGAGCCTCCGCGTGCACCCCGCACCGGAAAGGAAGCTGTATCGAGAAGGCCGACATCTAGCTTCCTTTCCAGTGCATTTGAGCAAGGGCGGGTGTACACTGAGGCTCCTACCTTGAACCAACCTGTGTTGGTCTTAACGGTGTCCCACTGGGCTCCAAATCTGGTCTCATGATAGGAAAAGAGAGGGCCTCCAGGATAACAGGAGGGCCTGCAGTCTGAGCAAAGTGATGAAGGGACAGGGCGTCTTGGAGAACATCAATTCACCAGGTTGCCAAGTCAGAAGTGACTTAGCAGCACACACCCGCAGGCAGAGAGATTTGCACCAGGACACCAGCAGGGGGAGTACACTGCCCCAACGCTAAGCAGGGGCTGATCTTTAATGTCAACGTCCCTACTGCAGCAGAGGATCCCCCAGAGGCCCTGTACACACCTGCATCCCCATTTCCTGCAGTCTGGATGCAGCCGTCCTGCCAGCATCTGCACCCCACCCACCCTGGCACTCTCCATTCCAACAGAATCTGCGTTGCCATGCGTGCACACGGGACTCGGACTCCGAGGGACTTCTAGGCAAGGTGCAGGCCAGAGCCACCTCTGGAGGGCCCCAGATGGGGGAGCACCCCCCCCCACACAAGTGCTTTGGAAGATGCACGGGACACAGACCCAGGTCAAGCCGAGGAGCTCACAGAGACCAGCCTGACACAGCTAGTGAGGCGTGGTGGTTGCAGGAGCAGAGCAGACCAGGGACACCCCCTGCCCCATAAGCTTGCTGTGTGCCCTTGGGCTGGCTACCCACTCTCAGGGCTATTGCAAGGACAAAACAGAGGGCGGGAGGACAACAGGTGCCGCTGCCTTGAGTGTAAGCGGACTAAATAAGTAAAAAATAACAACCCAAAAACCTATCATTTATTTCCTTCCCTGGCCGCCTTTTGAGAGAAACGCAGCCAAGCCTGGCCCGCCCCTCCCAAAGAACTGCTGTGCTCCTCCATTGCAGGCCCAGCAAGCACCTCTCAGACTGGGACAGGTCAGCAGCTGCAGCCACAAGGCCGGGGCCCCCATCCAGCTACCAGCATCCTGGTCCAGAGAATGGCAAGTGCGGGACTCCAAGCCCGCCGGGCCAGCCCCCCTCTGGCCCTGCAAGCTGCAGGGGAGGCTCGGCAGGGCTCACTGGGGTGGGCTACTGCAGTCGGAAGGCACCTGGGTGCCAGGAGCTGTGGGGTGGCCCAGTGCACCCAAAGGACGTGCTGCCATACTGGACGGGCGAGGTGGGCGGAGCAGCAGCGAGTCTTCGCCTGCAACTCAAGACAGACCCCAAGGCCAAGGGGAAGAGGGAGGAGCCCACCACCCCACACCAGAATGGCAAAATGCACTCTGTGCTGTCCACTGTCCCCTGCGGCTTCCTCTCACCCTCCATGACCTCTTTGCCACTCCGAGCTTCCACAACATACACTTGCCCAAATCCACTGCCACCAGGCATGTGCCAAAAGCTCCATAACATCCCCAGCGGCCACAGGGGAGTTCCCACCAGATCTGTACCAGAAGCAACTCTGCCACTTGGCCACCATCCCGCCCCCCCCCCCCCCCCCCCTTCCCCCCCCCCCCCCCCCCCCCCCCCCCAACCAGGCAGGCTCACTCAGAGGGCAGCCGAATGGACACAATCCTGCCACCCGCCCCCAACAATGGGCATGGAGAAGTCTGCTGCTACTTGGGGAGCGGGAGGGTCGGCTGGGGCCCTGGAATCCCCCCTCAGCCTGCTAAACTACTGGCCACCTCTACCTCTGGGGACTGTGAATTCCACAATTTAATTCCTTGTGGAATGAAGTGGTATTTATTTTATCTGTTGCCTCTCTACTGCCCATCAACTTCATTGGGTGCCGCAAAGTGTAGTTTTTTGGGAAGTGGGGCCAAAAGTTACAGCCCAACCTCTTCTCCTCCCAGGGACTTTCAAGAAGATATTTGTGGAAGGATCCGTTCCAAAAAGCCTGAGATGCTCAGGGTGCCCAGCCCTGCTCAAAAGGAGTGTGTGTCGTTGGCCAGAGAGACCTTTCTGACGGGGTCCCTGTGGGGGAGAAGAGTGCAACCCACCCAGTGCCCAGGGCAGCTTCCTGGAGCCGCCACGTTCAGCTGAGAGACAGATGCAGACAAACCTCTTTCCCCACCAGCCCACGGGCTCTTCCACAGCATTCGCATAATAATCTCCCCCCCCCCGCCCGCCACCAACCCCAGACGCAGCCTTTTAGAATACTCTTTATTTGATCAAGGGGGCTGGGAGTCTCTGTGTACATCGGAATGTGTTATTTCCTAAGTCATTGTTTTACAGGGTTACAAAACCTCCTTTAAATATCACCCCTGCCCCTGTTACCTAAGGACAGAACGAAAGCCTCGTTGGGTGATGGCACTTGCTCCCCTTTTAAAAATCAGACTGACAAGGCGGGCACACGGGCGGGTCGAGAGGATTCACAGCTACAACCTACAGGACAGGGCACCCCTCCCCCACCTTCACCCAGGACACTCTGAAAAGGGTCTCCTCTGCAACCCAGCAGCGTGGGAGAGGCTGGTGACTTCTTCAGCATGCAAACGGGGCCTCACGAGACTGCCGCCCTTCCCTCCCACGGGGAGTCTGAGCCCCCCGCCCCGGCAGTTCAGATTGCATTTTGCTCCGTTCAACAGGAGGCAGCTTCCCCAGAGCCACGGAAGAGTCTTCAAGCCAAAGCCCAGAACAGGAACAGAGCTGCCTATGCTGCTGCTCTCCCCCCCCCGCCCCCGATTCCCTGGCAAGGGCTCAGCTGCGCAAGGGAAGAAAACGGCAGCAGCCAGTCGCGGTGCTCTGCCTCACTGCCGTCTCAGAGCTTGGCCACAGGTCCGGGATGGGGTGGGACAGCCACTCTCTCTCTTCCCCCCGAGCAGCACAAGAGATGCCAAGGAGTGGATGGGGGAAGAGACCTGCCACGGGGAGGAGTGTGCCAAGGCCCAGGGCGAAGGGGGCGATGCCAGAGAAGCAAGCAGCCTCTCCCTCCCTCCCTCCCTGGCTCTGACTTTGAAAATGTAAGCGGGAAAACTAACATGTCAAGAGTCCCCGGCCACGGAAAGAGCTGCGGCCCATTCCCAGAAGCCCCAGCCTCAAAGTCTTCCGTGCCGCTTCGTTGTAGAGAAGGCTACAGGATCTCGTACTTGTCCACGAGGAAGGTGGTCTCGGTGGAGAACCTCACGGGGGTGTTCCCATCTACCTGGGTCACTTTGGTAACCTGCAGAGAGGAGAAGGGCGCAGGGTGAGCTGGGATGAAGCACAACGCCAGAACAGCTCACGCGGGCACACTGTGGGCCAAGACCACGGGGCACCATTTGCTGACGTGGAGGAGACTCCCGCCAGTGCCAGAGAGCTGGTCTCGAGAAGTGCCACGAGATGGGGGTGAAGGCCCAATGCAAGCTTTGTGCCCTGCTACGTGTCCTGACAACCCAAAGCAGGTCGAGATGGCGCCCTCCACTCAGCACGGGCCTTGCCAGCCCAAAGGCCTCTGTCTGACTTTTGCCACTTTCAAATAAAAGAATTCCCAGGCACAGGAACCAGTTGCCAAGACCTTGAGGTTACTGCTCCTGAGCTAGATAGAAAAACGGTCTGACTCCAGACAAGACTGCTCCTGGCTTCCCGGAACCCCCCCCCCCAACTTCCAAAATGGAGAGAACGGCTGCCCGGGGGGTGGGGTGGGGGGGTGGGCAGGCCTCCGGCCTCACCTGGATGCTGCAGTAGTTCTTCTTGGAGAGGAAGGAGAGGCGCACAGGGAAGAAGTCGTTGGGCTGCCCAGCGATGCTGAACTCCAGGCTGCCGCTCTTGTTTTTGGCATCAATCACAGGCAGACACCACTCGAGGAGGTTCCTCCGGCTATCGTGGCGATACTCGCCGTCGATTTCTCTGATCACTGGCGTGCCCACGCCCGACCTGCATCAGAGGCCACAGGTGACTCCCAGATCACACCCCCCGCCCCGTGCATCGGGAAGCGCATATGGCCCGGAGCCAGGGGTCAGCGGGCTGGGGAGGGGGAGCAGACTGGCACCCTAGTGGGGGCCCAAGAGGTCCACAAGACTCACGGCAAAGGAATCGCGATCACCACGTCGTTCAGCTCCAGGCTGTCCTCCTGCAGCTCATACTCGATGTTGACATCGCAGCCACTGCCGCTCTCAGACGGCCAGCAGTTAACTAAGGCAAAAAGACACAGGCACGCGAGTGACTCACCTGTGACACACTCCAAAAGGGAGACTCTGCCCAACTCCCCCCCCTCTCTATCTGCTCAAGGAGATCCCCCGGGCAGCCCCAGCGGCACTCACTCGTCAACGGAATGAAGGACTCTTCCGTGGTCTGCAGCCGCCACTTCTCAGGGTTCTTCAAGCCAATCAAGGACTCGGTAGTAAAAAGCTTCTTGTCAACATTGGGGTGAGTCTGAAAGGAAGAACGAAAGGGAAGCCATCCGTCCCAGAAGCCCCAGAGCAAGGAGTCAAAAGCCTTCTGTCATCTCTGGGCTTCCCATAATCAGCTCGATGGCTTCTGGACACCAAGCAGGGGCCACCAAGCCAGGCCCAGGAGACACCTCCTCTGGGAGCCGCCGGCAACCACCACCAACCTGGTGCTCTAACCACTTTTGTAAGACGAGAGTAAGGCTACAAAGAGGCACATTCTTCCCTCCTCTCTGGTGCACACGAGCACTAACCAATCCACCCGCCGGCCAAAGACCATGGATCTAACTCTGGCTCCGCTCCTGGCAACCTGGGGGCAAACAGCCAGGGCCCTGTGCTCGGGACGGGTGTCAAGCCGTTGCCTGCAGCGGAAACCATAGTGGCTCTCAGTGCCTCCACGCTGGCAACAGCCAGGCCAGTCATACCTGCAGCTGCACACCCTTCTTGTCCTCATTCTCCACATGGATCCGAATGCGGGCAAACTTTTCATCCTGGATCCGCAGCATAATCATGCCGTGTAGCTCCATGTTCTGCAGTCCCCCATCACGGCCACAAGTCAGTGAGATTTTCTCCTCGATTTTCATGTGCACACTGGAGAAAGGACAGCAACACAAGGGCTGTGCATCTCTGTTCTCTACGAAGGCAAGCTCCACCAACCTGGAAGGCACCAGTCAACCCCAGGGGACTCCTGGCTACTGCCCTGGGGCACTATCAACTAGTACCTACACTTACAATCCTCATCATGGCATCAGTTTGTCTGCAATCCAGCTTTCTCCACAACACAAATCATCTCATTCTAAAAGCCAAGATCTACATACCCAAACATCGCTCTGCATAGAATTAGGCAAAAATCAGAAACAATCCCTGCTGGAAGACACGTGCTTAGGGAAGAAAAACAAAAACTGACAGATGGGGCTGGAGGATGCCCCCACCGTCGCCCAGAAGCACACAACAGACTTCCCAAAGGCACAACCGTCTTCCACTTACCTCTCCGTATTTACGGGCGGAGCAAACACTGTGGCTGCTTCAGAGGATCGCTTGCCTACTGAAGAGGTTATTATGTTTTCTCCTTCTGATTTTAACTTGTCCACAAAGTTATCAACTTCTTTCCCTTTGGCGCCCAGCTTGAGTGCCTTGTTTGATCCAGACGGCCTAACAAAGAAGTGTGAGGCTCTTAGTTTAACAATCACATCAGTCACCCACAGGGCTCCTCTGAGCAGAGCACACAAGCAGAGCCCCTGAGGCCCCTCCGGCAGAGGCAGAGCCCCAAGGCGTTTGCATCTGAAGAGATCGGCTAACACAAACCGCAGCTCAGAAACAGATGTTCCCTTCACTGCCCACACAACACACCCCAGTTTGACACCTCCAGGTATACCCCCCCGCCGAAGAAAAAAACTACCCAGACGCGCACGACAACAAAGCTGACCTGGTTGGTGTAGGAGTCACTTTTGGTTTCTCTGTCTCAACTATGGTGTCTGTGATCATGGCAGCCGTGGTGCCTCCTGACAGAGCTGTACTCCCAAAGCCACCGAAGCCAGGCGCTTTCGTGCCCCGTCGCTCGGCATCCCTGCGTGCCTGTTGCAACTCCTTGGCTTTTCGACGCATTTCAGCCTTAGCCTCACGTTCTTGTGTCTAAGGAAGAATGGCGTATACTATCAGTTCTTAAAGGTACATGCAGTGCAACAAATTAAGGCCCCTGATCCCCTAACCATGTCGATCCTCCTGGACCAGAGCAGTGATCCGCGCAGTCCAGCCTGGACGACCAGCACACAGGGGATCAGAGACCCTACAGAGGAAAGCGCCGGTGTAAATGGAACACAGCAGACTTGGGAAGGTCTTGTGTTCACCTCACGGACAGCTCTGAAGACCTTCTCCTCGTGCGAATCCATCTCTGTGAAGGTGCGGATCTGGGCCAGGTTGACGTTCTCCCGGTACCCGAGGGCAACTATCTCATCAAAGGCAAAGATTAGATCAAAGCAGTGATCAGAAATCTCATTCTCTTCCAATGCTCTGCAGTATTCAGGTATCTGAATGGAATCAAGAAATGAAACACTTCTTGAGAAAATGAAAGAGCGAACGTTTATATCTTCCTTTCTTTTTACTCCACCTTTTCCCACAGTGAAATTAATGACATCTCAGAAAACATAATGTTTAACAGGTATACTAGTGTAATCCACAGATTGGACAACCGAAATGGCCTCTGCGTGAAGCTGCCTTTGCAAACGCATGGGAACCTTCAGGTAATACCCAACTGTTTCAACGGGAGCCGGCACAGAGTGTCTAGCTATGTGTCATCGAAGGCTTTCACAGCCGGAGTTCATTAGTTGCTGTAGATTTTCCAAGCTGGGTGGCCGTGGTCTTGGCATTGTAGGACCTGACGTTTATTTTATTTTATTTATTTAACTTTCGACTTGCTACCCCGCTCAAACCCCCCACAGGGGGTCTCTGAGCGGCTCTACAGTTAACTGTTATCCCTTACCTAAGGCCACATATATATGCAGGGGTGGGGACTGTCCTAACAGCACCCAGTGGAGGGACGTTCTGGGACAGCTTGTTGCTTGTCGGCACGGCTTCTACTGACTTCTTTCCTCCGGTGGTGGTACAGTAACTGTGACTGGCATCATCAGAGGTATAATTCAGAAATTGGGAGTACTCTCTATGCCCTGACACAGAGAGTACTCCCGCTTTCTGAGTTACACCTTTGAGGACACCAGTCACAGTTGCTGGCAAAACGTCAGGTCCTACAGTGCCACACAGCCACTAATGCCTAGCGATGGTCTGGGTTGGCCCAGGTTCAGAGGCCCCCTCTGCCGCGGAAGGCTGCTGAGTAACCTTAGACCAGCTACTCTCCCCACCTAAACGACTTCATTGAGCTAGCGTGACCATAGAGTGCTGTAAGCACTCAGCAAGAGGAGAAGCAGGGGGTAGCCGTCTGGATAAGCCTGGAGGAGCCAGCTGCTGGGCACATATGAACGGGAGTGTTGGAGAGAAGAGCTTGGGAGTGCCATGCAGGGAACCCAGGAGGATGGATGGATGGATGGATGGACGGCGCCCGCCCCCCCCCCACCGCCCCGGGCCCCCGCGGGGGGGGGGCTGGCTCACCACCCGTGAGAAGAGGCGGAGGGTCTCGAGGTCCTCGAGGATGTTGCTGTTCTTGGTGGTGATGAGGACCATGTAGAGCTTCTCCATGGGCTGGTAGACGTAGCGGACGCTCTCCGTCTCCACGAAGGTGTGCTGCTTGCCCGTGTTCATCAGCTTGGGGAAGGCGGCCAGGAGCCCCTCGATGCGCGTCCGCGTCATCTCCACGAACTGCCGCGAGACGATGGCCTTGCCCGCCTTCGTGCACACGGCGGCCGCCAGCAGCACCTGCCCCCGGGGGAGGGAGGGAGGGAGAGTCAGGCGGCCACACCGCCAGCCCCGGCCCGGCCCCCTCCCTCCCG
>NW_015160245.1:424836-432675 GCF_001447785.1 Gekko japonicus
AAGAAGAAGAAGAAGAAGAAGAAGAAGAAGAAGAAGAAGAAGAAGAAGAAGAGGAGGAGGAGGAGGAGGAGGAGGAGGAGGAGGAGGAGGGAGGGGAGTTCGACGAGCCAGAGGAGGGCGAAGGCGGCGGCAAGCGGGAGAAGGCGTCGGCGTCGTCGGCCGAGGAGCGGCGTCGGAAGGTGGTGGGGGGCGTCGTCCTGGGCCCCGGCCCGCCCCTGCCCCCTCCGGCCCCCCTGGGCGCCCCGGCGCGGGGCGGGGGGGAGAAGAAGGCGGCGGCGGCGGCGTCCCGGGTGGCCTCCCAGCGCCGCTTCAGCGAGAACGACGTGGAGGACGAGGACGACGACGAGGACTCTTCCGAGACCGACTCGGAGGACGACGACGAGGACGAGGAGCACGGGGCCCCCCTCGAAGGGTCGGTCGGCCCTCCGTCCGTGGGCCGCTGGGGGGGGGCAGTCTAAGCAGCAGCAGCAGCTGCCCCGGGGAAGGGGAGGGGGGGGGCGGCGGAGAAGAAGAAGAGGAGGCCGGATTTATTCCCTTTCCCCTTCACTCACAGAGCCGGTGACAGTCTCTTCTCCCTCCCCACGACAGACACCCTGTGAGGGAGGTGGGGCTGAGAGAGCTCTTGAGAGAACTTGTGACTGACCCAAGGTCACACCAGCAGCTGCATATGGAGTGGGGAATCAAACGCAGCTCTTCCAGATCAGATTCCGCGCTCTTAACCACTACGCCAAACTGGCTCTCAAACTGGCACTTAACCACTATACCAAACTGACCAGGGGAGGGTGCCCCTTGCTGGTTTCCCCATGGGGGTATCCAGGAGCCCAGCAGGAGAGCAGCCCATAGCACAGCCAGGGCCTGGAAACACCCAAGGCATGGAGCCTCTCTCCCGCCCAGTTGGGAGGCAGCCTCTCTGGCCCTAAACCTGTGGGGCAGCATGGCACTTCCCCCCTTATCCTAGTGGCTGTGCCCCCCCCCCCGAGGTCCTTTGGCTCCTGCCCATCTCATGGCTCATCCTTTCTTCAGGGCCTACAACCCGGCGGAGTACGACTGCCTGCCCGTCTCCCTGGAGATCAAAGACCTCTTCCAGTACATCCGGAGGTGAGTGGGGGGGGGGCCTTGGCCCTCCCCGTGGGCAGACCTGTCTCTTCAGAGCTCTCTCGGCTGACACTGTCTGCTTCTCAGGTATTCTCCACAGATGATCGACCTTGAGCACAAACTGAGGCCTTTCATTCCAGACTTCATCCCAGCAGTAGGAGACATTGATGCCTTCTTGAAGGTACCAAGAGGGCTCTGACTCCCCACAACATTTGTGGGCAAGGCCATTCGTCTGTTTCCCATGGTGGCAGAGACCACTGCCTGTTTGCAGGAGGGGGCACTTGGGGGGAGGGTTTGCCTGGTGCTGGCAGAGGAGCGTTTGTCTTGCAGCCAACTGATGGCTTAGTTGTTCTGCAGAATCTTTTCAGGAGACCTCTGTTCCCTGGTCTGCTTCACAATCCATTTGCTCAGTGATGAACAGCTCCTCCCAGAAAAGATTCTCTTGAGCACAGTTCTGCCCCAGAAGGGAGTCAGCGCTGCTGTCTTGGTTGGTGGGTTGTTTGTTGCAGGTTCCCCGCCCGGATGGGAAGCCAGATAACCTGGGTTTGTTGGTGCTTGATGAGCCATCGACTAAGCAGTCAGACCCTACGGTGCTCTCCCTCTGGTTGACGGAAAACTCCAAGCAGCACAACGTGGCCGTGAGTGAGGCGGGCGGTGATACAAACGGGGCGGCAGAGCTCTTTGGGCCGAGGAGCGAGAGCGGCTGGCTGAAAGTGGCTTTGTGTTCTAGCAGCAGATAAAAGTGAAGAGCTTGGAGAACGCCGAGAAGAATCCCAAGGCCATCGACAGCTGGGTCGAGAGCATCAGCGAGCTCCATCGCTGCAAGCCTCCCGCCTCCGTCCACTATGCCAGGTAGGGGCAAAGGCAGCTCTGGCTCCCCGCAGAGGCCCCTCCTCACTCAGGGCCCTTCCAAGGAGGCCTGGCCCTGGCAGCTGGGCCATCTCAGGAGGAGGCGGAGAGATTGGATGGATACCCCCCCCCCGCCGTCCTTCACTCCCCGAAGGAGGAGTCTCAGAGCGGCTGACAAACTCCTTTCCCTTTCGCTCCCCACAACAGACACCCTGTGAGGTAGGCGAGGCTGAGAGAGCTCTGGCAGGAACGGCTCTTTCTTTCAAGGACAGCTCTTGTCAGAACTACGGCTTGCCCAAGGTCATCCAGCAGGTGCAAGTGGAGGAGTGGGGAATCAAACCCGGCTCTCCCAGATTAGAGTCCTCCGCGCACTTAGCCCTGGACACCGAACTGGCTCTCAGGCTGCCCTTTCTTCTCACCCCTTGCAGGCCCATGCCTGACATAGACTCGCTGATGCAAGAGTGGTCCCCTGAGTTTGAAGAACTGCTCGGGAAGGTAGGCGGGCCTGCTAGCAAGAGGATGGCAGCTTTCCTGGTCTTAGAGCTTGAGCAGCCCCCCTCCCTCCGTCCCCCCCCCGAGCCCCTGTCACTGGGAGCTGGGAGGAGGAAGCTGCCGCAGATTACCAGCCAGCTGCCGCTTCCCTTTGTCCTGTTCAGGTGAGCCTTCCAACAGCGGACATCAGCTGTAGCCTTGCTGAATACACGGACATGATCTGTGGTGAGTCCCTTGTGGCCCTCCTAGAGTGGAGCGGCTCCAGAGCAGCAGGGGACACATACCTGCGTGTGCCTGGCTTCCTGGGGTGGGGGTCTGCTTGAACACCAGGTATCGCCTGGCCTAGGTAACTCCTCAGGGTGGCTTTGCTCTCCCCAGCTATTCTGGACATTCCTGTCTACAAGAGCCGCATCCAGTCCTTGCACACCCTGTTCTCGCTCTACTCTGAATTCAAGAACTCCCAGGTATGAAGCCTGCCCTGGATCCTGCATTGCGGGGAGGAGGCGTTCTGGCTGCGGAGGAAAGAGGAGAGGGAAAACGTTCTGCTGCCCAGGAGCTTTCTCCCCTCAGGGGCTCCTCCCACAGCTGGGCAGTGCCAGAGGAAAGCCGTCTAATCGTGGGGCTTTCTGATGGGCCTTTTTTCTTCTGCAGCACTTCAAGGCCCCGGCAGAGGGCAAGAAGGCAGCCAGCCCTCCCTCCAACTCTGCTTTGCCAACTGGAGAGACTGACCACCTGAGTTTCCCGTAAGCCGTGCCAGGGAATAGCCAGCCTAGCCAGCACCAGCCCTGGGAGCCCCAAAGGCTTCCTGCTGGGCCAGGACTCCACGAGGGGGGCTGCCCCTTATGGCCGCAACAGCCCCAAAGGCCCTCGAGCTGCTGCTTTGTTCAACAGCCCCTCCCCCCCCCCAGCTTCTGTGGGACATTTGGATCTTACCGCGATGTGTTCTGGGCAGCGCCCTTTCCTGCACTGTGGCCGTTTGCCTGGCTTTGGGCCCACTGAGACCCTCGTCCAGCTCTTGGGACTTGGTTGCCTGCCAGCTGTGTGTTGCCAGGGGAGGGGCTGTGGGCCAGTGCTCAGTGTCCTGGGTGCCCCCACTTCCGTTTTGTTCTGTGACAATGTTCTGATGCTTATAAATTCTGTACAACCCAGATGTTCTCTGAGTGGGTGATGGTATTCCAGGCTCTTGCCCAGCAGCTCCCGCAGTCTGGAGGTCTTGACATCTGACGGAGTGAGGGCAAAGCAAGCCGGTTCTGACCGTGGGACTGGAATGCCGCCAACCAGCCCTGCTCTGTATCGGAGAGGAGGAGGGAGCGCAAACCAGCCCGGAGTCTTGAACCAGGAGAGAACATGTCTGCCATGACCCTCTCCAGGGAAAAGAAAGGGGCCATACATGGGCTACAGAATTTATTTGTAGAGTGCGGAACCTACAAAGTCACATTTCATGCCTTTAAAAAAAATTATTTCTCATTTGTAGTCCGCCTTTCTCACATGCGAATGGGAGTGAATCAGTACAACCAACCAAGTGGGACATGAACAATGCAGAACCAGCCAGAAATCTGAAAAGACAGGACTGAAGCACAGCATAGAGATTCAAGTGACAAATTAAGCCGTGCAAAAATTACATAACAGGACCCCACTTACAGTCAGCTCTACACAGCAGCATGGGCCACAGTCCCTCATCACTCATTCAAGTAAGGTTGTGAACCATGTTGTACAGTGCAGCCCACTGACCTGTGCAAAAAGGTCCTCTGGAAGAATTCTGTTTTGCATAGGAGCCTTCCTGTCCTCCTCAGGCAGGCCCTTCCCTAAGGTGGGGGCCACAACAGAGGCCCGTGTGCGCGTGGCCGTGCAGTCACTCCGCCACTCTCACAGCCACAAACACATGCAGGTTGAGCAGCCGTGTGGGAAAGGGTGACCCCTGCACCAAAGAAAAGCAGCCGCCTGAGGGACAAAAACGAGTCTTGCTGGTTCCTTGGCCCAGAAATGCACTGCAGCTGGTGTGTGTGTGTGTGTGTGGGGGGGTACTGTTTAGCGGAGACAACTTTTGGGGGGGACCAGCCTTGGGAGCTGGCATGTCTGGTTTTCCTCTTTGATGCCAGGCAGATGAAGTGCCCTCAAAGTGCCAGCGCGGCTCCTCTGCCCGGTCTGTGCTGGCAGCCCTCTCCTCACAGCCAGATCTCTTCGCTGCTGCCGCTTGAGGCTCTGTAGATGTACCCGACCATGGGGAAGTGGCTGAGACCTGCAAGTGCAGAGAAACATCCTCACAGCCCTTGCTACAAAACGGATGGCTGCCTTCGAGGCAAGAGAGGCCTGGCTGGGAGCCCGGTGGGAGCTGCTGCCCAGGGCACTGCCAAGGTCCCATCCGCACAGCCTCCGAGCCAAGCCAGCAGTTCAGAAACAAATGTCCCCTGCCCGGTAACCCTTTGGGGGGTCCTTCCTCTTCCTATGCCTACAGAAGCAAGAACGAAGCTCGCTCAACAGATCTGCGTAACGAGAGTCGGGGAATGAGCCTCACAAGGGCTGTGGGTTGTGCTGGTTGGCCTCCTGTCCTTTGGCCAATGAAGGTGACCAAGCAGCTGTCGGGGGAGAGCCACCGTTAGGGCTGGCCTGGAATAATGAAGTGCTTTGGGGTTCTTCGGCCTTCGTCTCGCTTCCTGCGGCACATCCTTTGGCAGGGAGGCTCCATGCACCCCGAAGGATGGTCTTGAATCTGCCGCCTGTCCTTTTCTTTAGGCGGCTTTGTGCTCAGTCCACTTTTGCCACACCCTTCTAATAAGAACACCTCATCTTTCTCCTCAGCTTTTCCCCAGGCATTTCTAGCTGGCCTTCCTCAGGGAAATGTCTCAGGCAATGTTCCCTCTAAGCTGTGGAGTCTTGTGAGCAAAAATTCTACCTTGTGAGCTACTGACATTAAAGTTCTGAGTGAGCGATTTGGCTACTGCATAAATTAGTTTGCTCTGGAGCCACCCTTCCTGAGCCAAGACAAAAATGTGTGAGAGCTGGAGGCTAAAAACCTGTGAGCTAGCTCACACTAACTCAGGTTAGAGGGAACACTGGTCTCAGGATAGTTTCTAGAAAAAGCCCTTCGGGGCCGTTTCCCCTCTGGCCTGCCGCCTTGCCGGAAGAGGCCTGCGGGACTGCACCCAAGGCCCCGCCCCCCGACACAGCCGTCCCACAGGCGGTGCCTTTCTTCTCACGCTGCTTTCTCCTGTTCCCCATGTGGCCTTTGCCGTTTCTATGGCTGCCGCCCACTCGGGCCTGGTTCCCCCGTGCAGAACGGGCTGTGCCGCTTCAGACGTGGATCCCAGCCTGGAATGTCCTTTGCATTAAACCAGAAGCCAGGGGTCGTTTCGTAGAAAAAGAGCTAGGGGAACTCATTAGCATATGCCACACCCCCTGACATCACCGGAAGTGCATCATAAGGCCACACACCCCGCCCCCAACGGTCCCAGCCGCCGCCGCCGGCCTTGCAGCTCCACTGCCGAGCCCCATGAGGGGCCTGGCGGTGGACCTGCAAGGCTGGCGGGAGTGCAAGGAAGCCCTGCAAAGGCCCTCCGTGGCCCCAGGCAGGCAGGAGTGGGGAGAGGCAGGGAATAAGCAACTTACCCTCCCTCTTCTCCTGCCTCCTCCTGGCTGAATGAGGGCCGGAAGCGGGGCAGCCGGAAGCAGGGGGCGGGGCTTCGTCATGTGCCCCGCCCCCGTACCTCACCCGGGGGCACTGCGATCCCCCGCGCTCTGACCTCTGCCAGAAGCCCCCATGCAGGCAGCAGCGGAACAAAGTCTGAGTCCAGTCAGGCTCCACGAATAAGACGTCGTTGGTCTTACAGGTGCCTGACTGGACTCAGACGTTCTTCAGCAGGGAAACGATGACATGCCCCCTCTTCTTGCAGGGGGACCCTTCCACAACGGAAGCCTCCCCCCGGAGCCTGGCATGCTGCACCTAGTATCTGACGATGGGGGCCCTGGCTCCGGGCTGGTGGGGATGGGAGCGTTGCTGGAGGGTCTTCCCGGTCATGCCGGCAAGCTCTGCAGGAAGCTCCCTCTCACCTCTGTTTGCCGAGGCCAGGCTGTCCTCTGGCTCTGAAAGGGCCCCCTCCTCGTCCTCCACTCCTTGGGCTGCGACCTTGGCTGTAAATGGGGAGGGAAACAGTGGGTAGGGCTGGGGGAGTCCTGGGCCCTTTTGCATCAGGAGCTTCTCCCCGGCGCCCTGCGAGGGAGGGGGAGAATGGTAAAACTGGACCAGTCCCCTTTACCTGGCGGTTCCGGTGTGAAGTCATTCAGCTGGAGGTTGGAAGGGAGAGACCTGTTTGCCCGTGGCAGCCGTGGGCCCTGCGGCTTCAGGGGGCTGGAGTCCTGCCTAGGGCAAGAGCGGAAGGCTACTGAGCAGGGCCGAGCCCCTCCCGCGAGCCAGGTCGGAGGCCACCTTCCGGAGGGAGCCCTCTGGGTGAGCCCTGTGGCCACCGCAGCCCCAGCCGGAGGAGACCTGGCAAGCTGGGGCCCAGACAGACAGGCAGGGAGGCGACACGGACCGCCACCAGGAGAGGGGGGGGGGGCTGATCCAAGGGCCAGGGTGGGAAAGTTACCTGGGAGGCAACTGGGCTGGCAGGGAGAGTCCTGCAGAGAGAAGGCAGAGAAGCCGGTCAGCCAGCGGGTGTGCCACCCCAGCCGCTATGCCAGCTCGCGCCCCCCCCCCTTACCTACCTGCTGCCTTCTTTCCTTTCTGGTATCCCACGTAGCTGATGAGAGCAGCCAGGCCCAGGAGGAGCCCCAGGGCCCCCGTGGCACCGATGAGCAGGGGCAGGAGGGGAAGGTCGATGCGGGCACCCAGGAAGCCTAGGGAGCCAGGAAGGCCAGTCCGGTCAGGGCCCCCCAAGTGCTTTGGAGCTGGGACCCCCCCCCCCACCTCCTCTCTGTATCTGACTCCTGTGGCCACCACCGGGCCGAAACTCTGGCTGCCAGCAGCAAAGCTACTCCAGGGGCCCTCCCCCAGGCCCCTTACCAGGCAGCAGCACGGAGGAGGCATTGAGGACAGGGGCCTTGCCGGAGGCCCCCAGGGAGGAGGAGGAGTTGTGGGCCCAGCCGCGCAGCTGCACTTCCAGGGTGTGGTTGGCCAGCCAGGGGTAGGTCTTGGCGTCCACGATGAGGAAGTGGGAGGTGTTGACCATCAGGCGGCCCTCCTGGTCCACCCAGGTGATGTTGGCCGGGGGGCTGGCCTGCACCAAGACGAAGAGCACGAGGAGGAGGCCTGGCTGCCGGCCCTCTTCCGAGCGGGCCTCCACCTGCACGACCTCGGGCTGAACTGCAAGGCAAAGACACCAGGCCCGGCGTTGGCCATCCGGAGAGCCGCCCTTCCCCCCCCCCCCCAGCCCCCCCCCCCCCCCACCCCCCCTCCACGCGCAGGGA
>NW_015160245.1:433487-440602 GCF_001447785.1 Gekko japonicus
GGGGGGAAAGGAGAGGGGGGGGAGGCGTTTTTGGGGGGGGGGGGGGGGCAGCCATCCGGCCATCCGGCCGGCCATCCGGCGAGAGTCCCGGGCGGTCGGTGCGCTTTACTCGCGGTCCTCCTGCGGCGGCGGCGGGCGCGGCTCCCCCGTCGCGCCGGTCCCGCGCAGCGTCTTCATGGCGGCGGCCAGCATGTGGTTGCAGAGGGCGGCGTAGGGGTTCATCCGCGCCAGCTGCTGCCGGGCGAAGCGGCTCCCCAGGCGGGCGGCCTGCGCGAAGTCCTCCCGGGCGGCCTCGTCGTGGCCCTGCAGCCGCCGGAGGAGCCCCCGCTGCACGAAGGCCTGGCGCGCCACCCGGCCGGACCCCCGGCTCAGCTCCAGCGCCGCGCCCAGCGCCTCCAGGGCTCCTGCGGGGACACCGGGGAGAGGCAGGCGGCGAGGCCCGCGTCAGGGCCCAGAGGGGGAGGCCGGGCCCCCCCACCTGGCTGGCGCTCGAGCTCCCGGGAAGCGCCCCTGGGGCCACGCGGGCCCGGCCTCCCCCCCTTCCCACCCCCACTCACCGGCCACGTCCCCCTGGAGGCGCAGGGCCTGGGCTCGGTTGTTGTGGGCGGAGGCCCGCGCCGGGAGCAGCCGGATGGCTCGGCCGAATCTCTCCAGGGCCGCCTCCGTGTCTCCTGCCTCGGCCGCCGCGATCCCCTCGGCCTCCAGCCCCCGGGCTTCTGCCAGCAGCTCCGGCGCAAAGGCGCCTGCGGGAGGGAGGGAGGTGAGAGGCCGGGCTAGTTCGGAGACGCCTCGAGGGCCGCCCAGACCAGACCCCGGCCCCTGCACGACCCCCGCGGCTCACTCCCCATCCCGCTGGAAGCGCCCCCGCGGAGAGGCCGGCCTCAGTCGCCGGGATCCTGCCGCTGGCCGCTGCCGCCCGTGGGGACACCTCTGCCCTGGTGGCCAGGCTCAGCAGCCCCGGCCTTGCGCCACCCCTGGGGCGGCTCACCCTCCTCCGGCGGCAGCGGGGGCGGCTCTTCCTCCTCCTCCTCCTCGCCAGCCGCGGGTCCCCCGAACGGGGCGTGAGGGTGGAAGAGGCACTCCAGGACGGCCTCGGCCTCCTCGGCTGTCCCCATGGCGGCGTGGCGCACCGGGCACTGAGGGGCTGGCCGGCCCCGGGACCGGGGAGGCAGGCGGGAGGGGGCTGGCCCACGGACAACCAATGGCCCGGGGGGGGGAGGAGGAGGAGGAGAGAGGCCAGCAACCTGCCGGGCAGCCCAGGGGGTCAAGGGCCCAGGTCGCTGGAAGGATTGCCGTCGCCCTTTCGACCCGAAGTAGTGTGCAGGCTTCTCTGGACAACCCTGGGAGGGAGGCCAGGCTGGGGTGTGTGTGTGTGTGTGTGACCGGCCCAAGGTCATCCGGGGGCACTTTGAGGAAAGGATTTGGAACTTTTCATTGAAAAAAGATGACTGAGGAGGGGAGACACGAGAGAGGTTTCTCGGTCCTTCATACCAGTAGAACTCGGGATTATGGAGTGGGATGGATGGATGATTAAATTGTGGCCCTCACTACCAGAGGGCGCAGTGATGGCCTCAAGCATTGATAGCTTGTGGAGTCCCGTGCCCACTTTTGGGCACCACATTTGAGGAAGGATGCTGACAAGCTCGAGCGTGTCCAGAAGAGGGCAACCAGGATGGTGAGAGGGTTGGAATCCAAGTCTTACGAGGAAAGGCTGAAAGAGTCGGGTCTGTTTAGCCTGGGAAAGAGAAGGCTTAGAGGGGACACGATTGCAGTCTTCAAGTATCTGAAGGACTGTCATGTAGAAGACGGAGTGGATCTATTCTCTCTTGCTCCGGATTGCAAGACTAGATCTAATGGGTGGAAATTACAAGGGAGTCGTTACCGGCTAAATATCAGGAGAGACTTCCTGACTGCAAGAGTGGTTGAGCAGTGGAACCGTCTGCCTCGGGAGGTGGTGGATGTTCCTTTGCTGGACGTTTTCAAGCGGAGGCTGGACAACCCTCTTTCGGTACGTTGTAGGGCCATCTTTCGGCTGTGCTCCTGCAGAGTGCAGGGGGTTGGACTAGATGACCTGCAAGGTCCCTTCCGACTCGAACATTCTGTGATTCTGTGAAGAGGGGATCCCACCCATTCGTGGAGTGGTTCAGCAAGGGATCCTCTATGTTCAGAGGCAGCCAGCTTCAGTGGGTGACCATGAGCCAGTCACATGCTCTTAGCCTAGCATGGCCTACCCCACAGGATTGTTGTGAGGATAAAATGGAGGAGGAGAGAATGAAGTAAGCTGCTTTGGGTCCCAGCTGAGGAGAAAGGGGAGGTATAAATGAAATAAATATATATCCTGTTTAGAGGGGGCCCTCTGAACTACAAAAACTTAATGTTTAAGATGGATTTTAAAAAGATTATAGAAAACTTACCTGTAACTTGTTTATTGAGTATCTTCTGTGCAGGCACACATGGGGGGGGGCCTGCACGTGAGCAGGCCTGCCTATTGGAAGGTTTTTCTAGCTCAGAGCCTCCAGGGGGCGCTGTGCACCAGAGTGGAGCTCATTCCCACCCAGGGACCACTTGCTCCAGGAGTGCGGCACCCCTACCCTCAGTTCCTAAACACCACCAAAGAAGCATGCAGCGCGGCAGGAGGGAGGGTGCATGCCTGCAAAGACACTTAATGAGCAAGTTGCAGGTAAGTGCAACCCTGTTTTCATCATCTATCTTCTGTCACCAAACTTGACCACTTCTAGCCAGAACTGCTTCAGTGGCTGGGGGGGATGGCTCCCATGGTGGGTGGGGCCAACTGACTCACGAGAGCGGGCTCCGTTTGATCCCTTACGCCTCTGGGAGAAACTCGGCTGGGGAGGAGAAGGCTTAGAGGGAGGGTACGGAGCGCCTGATGTGTCGGCACATCTATAGTCCAGCTGATAGGGGTGCCAAGGCTGACAGGAGGAGGATCTTTGTTTATACTGGGCTCGACTAGGTACACCCCCCCCCCCAAGGACTTCACAGTCTTTCTTTATTAACATCAAGTCTCATCAGTCTTCGATGAAAAGAATGTGGAGCCTTCGAAAGGCAGGTCTTCAGTTTTCTGTCTTTTCTCAGTGGAAAGTGTTGCTGTTTCTAAGGACTGGGACACAGGAGCCATTTGCTCCTCATACATTTTGAAATCCTCAGTAGGCAAAGTGGAGGCGGCTTCTCCTATTTGTTCATCCGGGCTTTGTGCCGAGGCTGACCCATCGGACTCAACCGTTGGGTCTGCATCTCCTCTCTCGAATCCAGGGGGAGGGAGGCCTGCTGGTCCTTGAAACCAAAGGCGCATATGAAAATGAGCTCCGTGAATAGTAGTGACTGCTCAGATCCAGGTGCCCGCTGCAAGTATCGCCCCATTCCGCTAGGTATCCTGGTGACATCCTGTGCAGGTAGGAAGGCCGTCTGGCAGGCGGATGGTGTTGGGGCCACGGAACCGTCTGCTCAGGGTCGACGTCAAACAAGAGTTGACCGGTCAGCAACTTGGATTAGACTTCTCCTTCTGAAACCAAGATTGGAAATAGCCTCCGTTCTGGGGGCATAGTGGGTTTTGCTTGTAGAGCTGGAGTCAGTTCTGGGGTTTGGGCCATCCCCTTGGAGTGGGAGGTGGTCTTTTGCCTATCCTTCCCTTTACCCTTGACTTTCTTGGCAGGCGGCTCCAAAGAGGCGCGTTGCCCGAACAGATCCTCTGAGACACGAGGGCAGAGCCCACCGCATCAAACCGAAGGAAGCTGCTGTCGGCCGCTTTCCAATCGGCTTGGAAGGCGTGGGAACAGAGGCTCAAAGGGGGCCCTCTCCCAAAGCACTGCCTTAAGTTTAGAAGCCCCGTCTCCCAGCGTGCCCCTCTTCCCTGGCGCCAGGCACACACGTGAGCCTGGGGGAGTGGGGGGGGCACCTCCAGCAGCCTAATCAATAACGGAAATACCACCATCCTCTGAAGCAATAAACTTGACATGTTTATTAATTAAACTATCACTTAAATAAAAAAAGTGCATAGAAAATAAACATGTTTAAAAACTCCTTTTTTTTTACAACTATATACACAGATTTTTTACATTCAGTCATTTCTTGAACCATTGAAAGAACTTCCTTCGTCCCTGGGATGGCAGGGAATTAACACTGACGCACTGGAGACACATTTCCTCTTTTGAAAGAAAGGAAAAAAAAGTCCAAACAGTTTGGAAGAACACAAGAAGAAAAGGAAAACAAAACTGAAGATTGGTTTGACATAAGTTGCATTTTGTTTGAAACAGAACCCTGTGTTTGCAGCGGAGTATCTGCACGGCTCGAAACAATTATTCACTACTGACACTGAATCAAAGGAACGCCACATGGACAGTTCTTGGCTGAGAGGCAAAGCAGCAGGATCTGGTCTCGATACCAGGAAAGCGCGTGATACGGCTGTGGCACCCCAACAAGGAAGAAGTCCAAAGGAGGGAGAAACAAGTTGCACAAGTATTGACTGCTCACACGGAAAAGCCAGGAGACTGCCTCGCCAAGGGCACTCCCAGCGGCAGGCCCAGCCAGAGAAGCGCCTCCCCCCCCCAGCTGGGAGGGGGAGGGAGAGGGAGCCTCCTGCCTGTTGAGCAACTGCAACACAACCTTGATCTATAGTGTTAAAGAGAATTCAAAGCCAGGCTTCAAGACACGGTGCATTACAATAGTAGTTCCTATATATACCATATTTATAGCTATAAAACCTTGCAGGTGTTTGGGTGGGGGATGGACCAGCAGTCTAGGGGCAAAGGACATGATTCTGCGCAAAGGACGTCTGTCAGGAGGACCCCGTATTGCTTTGCAAGGGAGGAGGAGGAGAGGGAAGCGAAGGTTAGACCCAGCCCTTTGCTGTGACCCGCTTTTCCTTTAAAAAAATAAACACCTTAAAGGTTTGAGTCTTCGTAGTCTCAGGTATCATGATCTCTGTCAGTCCTTAGAAATATACATTCATGTTGCCGGGAGGAAGCTGTGCGGCGGGGACCCCTCCCCTTGCGCAGAGAAGCAACGCCAACCGGAGTGCCTGAGACCTGCCCCCAGCGCACGGCTTCCTCAGCTCACAGGCAGTTTGACTGGCCATGGTGGCTGCTGCTCACAGCAGCCGGGACAGATTCAGCAGCAGCAAGGGCCAGCGAGCCGGCTCTCCCTTCCCCCCGGGCATCCTGCTCCTCAGTGTGTCCTTCAAGGCATTGGGGGGGGGGCAGCCTCCCTCCCTCGCCCTGCTGCCCGTGTGCTCCCGCGGGTGCAACCAAGAGGAACAGTGGAGGACCCCTCGCTGGCCAGCCTCATCCAGCAGGGAACAGACAGACAACAGGCATGAAGCCACACTGCGCCCGCCCGGCCCCCCCCCCGGGCTGGGCAGCACAGAGCGGGGCTTTCGTGGTGCCGGGCAGCCCCCTCCAGGCAAACGGCCGGAGGGATGAGGGGGAGAGGGCAGGGAGTGTGCTTACTGGCCTGGCAGGAAACTGCTTGGGCAGAGGAGGAAGCTCCACGCCTGAGCTCTGCCCTGGTGGAAGGAGATGCCGGCCCACCCAGGCTGGGTGCTTCCAGAGACCAGGAAGGGCAGAGGCCGCAGCCTCCGGTCTCCATGGAGGGGTGGCAGGGATCTCCCTCCCTCCCTTTCGCCAGGCAGAACCTTCAAGGCCCAGCCCAAGATTCTAGGGAAGAAGGAGCCGCTGGAGAGCTCCCGCGGGGCCTCGGGCCAGCCACCCCCTGAAGGCCCCCCCCCACTCCAGCCAGAAACGGGTCTCTCTTAAATTAGGATGACACCACAGTTGAAAAAATAGTCTCGTAAGTGCTCTTCCCAATGAAGTGCTTCTCATAGAAAAATATACAAAATTATTTACATTTACAAATCCTTAAATATTAAAACTGTAAACAGAACCAAGTAAAATCCAATGATGCAATTCAAGAGGTGGCAACGGAAGGCGGGTGGAGAGGAGATGGTGCTGCTCGGATGTACCCTCAGAGGGGCGCAAGGCCCCCCCCCTTCACTCACACACACGCTCACCCATCCACCCCCAGGTATCACGGCCACCAGGCTTCCCAATCAGCTCGGAGCCCCTGGGAAGGCCTGCCCAGAACCAGCTCGGAGACTTCCTGAGTCCTCTGGCTGGCTGAGCAGCTTCCCTGCCTCGGATTCCCCCCCCCCCCCGGGACGGCCCGGCCGCGTGGGGGGAGAACACTCCTGCTCTACCGGCTCTCCGTCTAGAGGCAAGGGGGGTGCGTAGGGGACAGGAAGGCTGGGAACCGCCCTGCTCTCTGCGGCAAGACTGGCCAGCAGCACCTCCCCCACCTCTGCTCAGACACAGGGGCTGCTTCGGGGCCATGCCGCACCCCCGCCTGCTGAAGCCAAAACAGAGCAACAGCTGAACGCACCCCCACACCCCAACACAGCCAGGCCACGGTTCAGGCGAGGCTCCCAGCGGTGCTGGCCCCTCAAACTCAGCCTCTCCGCAGTGGCACCTGGCTGTGTGTCTCAGGAAAGCCAAGTCCGTGCTCCGGCTGAGGCCCTGTGCCCCAGCCCCAGCGCACTGCCCGCCCGCCCACCACGAGGACCCTCTTCTCGGGAGGGGAAGGGAGTGCCTCGGAGGGGGTGCCCCGGCCCCACCTGCCAGGTGTGTATTGGGCCGAGAGAGACCCCAGAGCAACCGCCGCAGCAGCCGGGCCGGCTCAGTTGAGGAACCGGCGGCATTTCTTGGCGCCACAGTTGCAGGGCAGCTTGTTGCTGGCATCCTCGATGGGGAACTTGTAGTCGTAGGTGAGCTCCTCGCCACGGTAGATCTTGCGCACGGCAAAGATGACAATGTGCTTCTGCCCATCGATGTTGATGACCCGGGAATAGCAGTTGGGCTCGCACGAGTGGTTGATGAAGCGGGCGGCATTTCCGTGCATGGTGGCGTCCACCACCTCTGAGTCGTCAATGCGGAACATGTAGCAGCCGATGCCCTGGGTCAGGAGCAGAGAGAGGGTGGGTTACGCCACTGCTGGGCACGGCCAACCTACCAACACGCAAGAGCCGCTGCAGTGCAGACAGCTCTCCGGGAGGGCTGGCTCCTCCTCCGCAAACAGGCCTTCTCTAGGGCTCCCACAGCAGCTGTGGC
>NW_015160245.1:440661-479729 GCF_001447785.1 Gekko japonicus
CAACCAACCTCCTGATTGCCATTGACCTGAGGCCCAAAAGCAATGCCGGGTTACAGGCAGGGCTACCAAAAAACTGACCAGCTGCCCTGCGTGACCCCTAGAAGTCCCCCATCCCCCGACTCGGGCACCTTTGCCAGGCACAGCCAGGAAGCCCGTCCGGGCCAACAGACCGTGTGGCTGCCCATAACCTCACTCTGAGACGGTCAGGATGCCAGCTGGTAGGTCCCAGCCCCCCCGACCCTGCCCCCTGCCAGAGAGGCTCCTGGGCTGGAGCTCACCTTGCCGTCGTAGTACTTCTCGCGCTTGTCCGTCAGGATGGAGCGGATCACGTTGCCAGCGTATTCGATGACCATCTCTCCTGCATCGATGTTCCTTTTGCAGAACAAGCCCCGGCCGTGGATGGGGGACCTAGCGAGAGAGAGAGAGAGAGAGAGAACATGCACGGGATACTAGGGGTGTGCAAAAAAAAAAAATTCGGAAAAATTCAGATTCGGGTTTACTAGACCCGAATTTTTTCGGGAAACCCGAAAAAACCCGAATATCTATATCGGTAAAGCATAGATATCCGAATTTTTTCGGGAAACCCGAAAAATTCGGGTCCATTATAACCAATGGGGCCATTGAAGTCAATGGCAAAAATCCTCTTGAAACTTTGTGGGGGGCTGGGGGGGAGGGGGTTTGGGGTAGAGGCTCCAAACTTGGAGCGTGCTTACTGGAACCTCTCCCCAACATACCCACCAAGTTTCAAGACGATTGGACCAGGGGGTACAATTTTATGGGCCCCCAAACAGGTTGCCCCCAGATCAGCTTGCTGCAGTTTATTCGCGGTTTTGCGCCGAAATTCGGCGGCAATTCGGCAACATTGTATCCTATGGACCTTGGAGTGGGTAAGCTCGAAACTTGGAGGGTGGTTACTAGAACCTCTCCCCTACATACCCACCAAGTTTCATGAAGATTGGACCAGGGGGTCCAATTCTATGGGCCCCCAAACAGGTTGCCCCCACCCCATTGTTCTCTATGGTGGGAACAAAATTACTTTTTTTCCCACCATAGAGAATAATGGAGGGATTACTTTTTTTCCCACCATAGAGAACAATGGAGGGATGGGGGCAAACTGTTTTGGACAGCATGTTTGCAAACTTTTGCCAGACCAGCCAGCCCCAGCCACACTGCAGCAGAGAAGAACCATACAAGTGCCCCCCCACAACCTGTGCCGCCAAACTGGGTGCCCAAAACCCCAAAACCAACACAACTTGGCTCAAACCAAAGAATCTCTCTACAGCAGCAGCACTGAGGTAGCATGTCTGTGCATTACCAATGCCAGACAGACAGGCCCAGCAGCAGGACCAGAGCAATCTGCCCCCCCCACAACCTGTGCCAAGGTGCAACCAATCAGTGCCCAGACCAACTTGGTGCAAACCAGAGAATTTCTGCAGACAGCAGCAGCAGCCCACAGAATGAGGGAGCAAGCAAGTGCATGCCAGCCAGGCCCCAGCATTGCAACAGAAGAACAAGAGCAATCTGCCACCTGTGCCAGGCCAGCCAGGTTGCCATGCCAGTCAGTGCCCCAAAACCAGAACTAGGTCAAACCAGAGAATCTCTCCAGACTGCACTGGAGCGGCAGCACACAGGCTGAGGGAGCATGTATGTGCATCGCCAATGCCAATGCCAGCCAGCCAGGCCCAGCAGCAGAACCAGTCCACCTCAAGTGTGCCAATGTGCCAGTGCCCAAAAAACCCCAAAAGCAAAACAATCTCTCCCCTCTGCAGTGGCAGTGGCCTACATATGGGAGCATGTTTGCTAATGGCAGCCATGCCCAGCTGCAAAACCAGAGCAATCTCAACCCCCCCTCCCAACAACCTCTGTGCCAGTCACCCAACTTACTGGACTCAGTCCAAACCTGAGGATTTCTGCAGTATAAATGAAGGGGGGGGGCAGGCAGGGCCTGTGCAAGTGACGTGAGCAATCACTAGGGGTGTGCGTGCGAATCCCCATTCAGCGCACCTGAAGAGAGGCAAAGGGAGGCCAAAGGAACCCAAATTACACCAAATCAGAGTGGCCGCCAACTCTCCAGGGGGTGCCCAAAGATTGAGATATGATGATTCCCAGGTTGGGGAATCATCCAGAGGGGTCCCACCATATGCTACCTCTAGGAAGATGTTGGCTTGTGATTGTGAATCCAGTGAGTGGGTGGCAGCGACTACGGAAGTAAGATAGCCCCACCCCCACCAGGCAGGGGCAGGCAGGCAAAAACTTCCCGAGCCACACAGTGGCTGGCTTGTGTGGGTCCCCCCGCCCCGTTCCCAGCAGTGCAGGAGAGTCACACAGAGACGTCTCCCTTACAACCCCAGAGGCCCCTCCTCCATGCCCAGAAGCGCTTGTTGCCTAGCCTGCTCTGGAAATCCAAAGGTGGGCTGCCCAGAGGCTGAAAAGGAGTTGGGAACTTGGGAGTCGGGCTTGGTCCCCTGTTCAGGGCAGGGGACAGCAGCAGAACCTGTGCACTGCACGCCCCTCCCCCAACCACACCCAGCCCGCCTGCTCCATGGCCAGGAGAGACTGTAAGGAGAGATGACTACTAGTCCGCTCCACTTTGGAAATCCGCCGACCTACCTGTAGACACCAACGGCTTCCTTGGAGGTCTTCTTCAGGTGCCGGAACCGCATGGGCATCGGCAGGTCCATGCTGGTGGCCCTCCTGGGGAACGAGAGGCAGCTGCAGAGGCGGCTCCTCCTCCGCCCGGGCAGTGGAGAGGACCCCGCGCCCTCCCTGCTCCCGGCTGAGCAAGCCCCGTGCCGCCGGAGCCCCGCCAGCCTTTGCTCTCTCCACACACCGCTCGGCCGCGCGGACTGACGAGGGGCTGCCCCAGAAGTCAGCTGGAGGAGTTCTGTTCTCCGGGCCTCCTGGCACGACCTAAGGGCACGACTCCCAGGCCTCCCCCACCCCACCCCCCGGCGCGCCTCCGCACCCCACTCTGTACCGGGCAGACTTCAGCTGCACCTCCTCCTCCTCCTCCTCATTGGGGTTGTAGTCTGGCGGCTGGCGGTGCTTGGAAGCCAGGAAATTGAACATGTCAAAGGCAGACTTCCTGGAGGCCAGGAGAGAGCAGCAGGATCAGGGCACCCAGCTCCCCCCAGGGTCCCCAAGATCCTCCTGGGCAACGTTCCAGGGCCCCGGCTCTGTCTAAAGGCCTTCCGCCCCACTGCCTGGGACGGCTGACCCCCAGGCCCACGAGGAGTCTGGGCACTCTCTCTCTCTCTCTCTCTCTCTCTCGGGAGGGGGCGGGGCTGGGCGGCCACTCTGAAGCCTCCACTTGCCTTCGGTGCACCTCTGCCCTGGCGCAGCCGTGGGGGTTGACGGGGGGCTCCTTCGCCTCCTCTGGCTTGTGGAACCGGAACTTGTAGTTGTGGCAGTGCTTCGCCCCAGAGAGCTGCTCGACCAGGAAGACGACGGCATCGTGGAGGAGGCCCAGCATCCGCAGTCCGCTCACACCTGCAAGGGGGGACACACAGCGGGTGCCAATGTGGGACGACTGGCAGCCCAGGCTGAGCCGGAGGCACGCACGCCCTTCGACCCCCGGCCTGGGTGGCCAGGGGTCGGGGGGGTGGAGAGCAGTGCCCAGCCTCGGTGTCACTGGAGCTCTGGCACAAAGCGGCCCGTCCGTGGAGGGGCTCAGAACGGCCCGGCCTCTGCCAAACACCAGTCCCTCCCTGCCCTGGGAAGGCGCACGGGATGTGCCAAGAGGTGCTGAGGACCTCGGCCCCGACTTTGACGTGCCGCCCTCCTCCGGGGAGCACCACCAGCTTCATGGCAGAGCGAGACAAGGAAACGAAAGGATCGGAGCCTTTGGGGAGGGTGACGCGCCCCGCCCCCGCTGCTGCCACCGCCGCCCCTCCTACCTACCTACCTGTGAAAGAGAGCTGCTTCAGGCGGGCGTTGGAGCGGGCCTCCTGGACCTTGTCAGTCAAAGACTTCCAGGCATCTAAGGTTGAAGAGGAGGAGGAGGAGGAGGAGGAGAACCAGGGATGATATGGTGGGCAGTGGCTCCCCGTTCTCTCCTCTCTCAACCTGAAAGCTGCCCAGAGGTATGACTGGCCCACCCGCTGGCTGGGGCCTTCTGCAGATGGAGGGGCCGGGGGGGGGGGGAGTCACAAGATGATGGCACTCGCTGCTGGAAAAAAAACGCACCCCCCCCCCCCCCGCCCCCGATTCCCACCTTCAATACTTTCGGAGCTGATCTGAAAGCCATCGTCACTCGAGATCTCAAAAACCAGCCCTTTCTTTGGCTTCCTCTCAGCAAGGCTCTCCTTCCTCCTCCGCTCCTGCTGCAGCCAGAAGATGAGAGGAGAGCTGAAGGTGCCCTCCTCCTCCTCTTCTTCCTCCTCCTCCTCCTCAGCTGCTTTGGCATCTGGAAGACAAACAGGCCCCTCTGCCTTCAGCCGTGGTGCCAAAGAGCTCCATCTACACCACCGTGGGCGGAGATCCAACTCGGGCAGGGCTGAAGGTCACACACACACACACCCACTCAGTCAGGAAGCTCACGGGAGGACCTCAGGCAAGCCTCTCTTCTCCGCAGCATACACCTTGTAGGTCTGTTGTGAGAAAACAGCAGAGCCAAGGGGATCCGGGGACACGGTCCCAGTCTCCTTGGAGACGGTGGCAGAGGCTGTGCACGTACCTCTCTCATGCACGAAGCTGCCTGAGGATTCCTGGGAGTTTGATGATGCTCCACGGCTGGGCCAAGTGCTATGTGCCCTTCCCGAGAGCAACAGCCCTGGCCTGAGAACCGGCCCGCTTGCCCCTTTTACTTACAGAAGACAGTTTTATGCTGCCTTCCCACCTAGTCAGCGGCCACAAGGCGGCCAATGTTTAAACAATTACAAATGCAGTTATATTACAAAATCCCATTAAAAACGCATAAACACACCACAGTAGAAAAAGGGACAGCACCATTCTTAGGTGTTGCCAAATGAACCGAAAAGATCTTCACCTGCTGCTGGTGAAAGACTCCACAAGAGGGAGACACATGAATGTTCCCAGGGAGGGAGGGAGTTCCAGATTTCTGGTACCCTGACAGAGAAGGCCCCTGTCTTGGGTTGCCGCCTGTCTAGCCCCAAAGAGCAGCTGAGGCTGGCGGTGTGACTGAGAGAGCACGGAGTGTCACCTGCATATTGGCGGCAGCTCAGCCCACACCTCTGGATGACCTCTCCCAGCCAGCAGCTTTAGGTAGCTGTTGAAAAGCACGGGGGACAAGACAGAACTCTGGGGGACCCCCAAGGCCAAGGGGTGGAGCAGTGGCCTCCCGGCCCCACCCTCGGAAACCCACCCTCGAGGCAGGACCGGAACCACTGCAGAACAGTGCCTCCCAGCCCCAGCCGGCTGGGGATAGTCAGGAGGAAGGGGGGGGGGGAGACACACCTGCATTGTCCAGCTCACTGGCGGCGTTCTGTGCTGGCTGTGGCTCTGGGAGAGACGATGCCGTCTGCCTGTGGAAAGAAGGCCAGGGAGGAAGGGAGAGCATGAAGGAGCCACTCTTCTTTTGATCTCTGGGTCCTCTGCAGAGGCCAAAGCTACAAAGGGAGGCCAGACTGTGGAGAAAAGTCAGCAGGGGAGAAGGCTGCAACTGTAACGCCTGGTGATCAGCAGGCTTTCCGGACAGGGGCCACAGCTGCCCGACCTCCTCAAAGGCCCCAAACGGGCAGGGCGGTGGTGGTGGTGGGGGCTCCAAGGCAGGGGTGTTCACGCAAAAGAGCATAAGAACATAAGAGATGCCAATGTTGGATCAGGCCAAAGGCCCATCCAGTCCAACACTCTGTGTCACACAGTGGCCAGAAATACCAGGGGCCACCATGAGGTCCACCATTGGGGCCAGGACACCGGAAGCCCTCCCACTGTTGACCCCCCCCAAGCACCAAGAAGACAAAGCATCACTTGCACCAGAGTCCCTATCTATACCTTGTGGCTAATAGTATCTAATTCCCTTTTGAATCCGTCCATGCTTGTAGCCGCCACCACTTCCTGTGGCAGTGAATTCCATGTGTTAATCACTCTTTGGGTGAAGAAGTACTTCCTTTTATCCGTTCTAACCCGACCGCTCTGCAGTTTCATGGAGTGCCCACGAGTTCTTGTATTGTGAGAAAGGGAGAAAAGTACCTCTTTCTCTACCTGCTCTTTCCCATGCATAATCTTATAAACCTCAATCATGTCACCCCTCAGTCATCGTTTCTCCAAGCTAAAGAGCCCTAAGCGCCTTAACCGTTCCTCATAGGGAAAGTGTTCCAACCCTTTTATCATTCGAGTTGCCCTTTTCTGCACTTTTTCCAAAGCTATAATATCCTTTTTAAGGTGTGGTGACCAGAACTGCACACAGTATTCCAAATGAGGTCTCACCATTGATTTATATAGGGGCATTATTATATTGGCTGATCTGTTTTCAATACCCTTCCTAATAATCCCCAGCATAGCATTGGCCTTCTTTATTGCAGTCACACACTGTCTCGACATTTTCAGTGAGTTATCCACTACAACTCCAAGATCTCTCTCTTGATCAGTCTCTGCCAGTTCAGACCCCATCAACGTGTATTTATAGTTAGGATTTTTGGCTCCAATGTGCATCACCTTGCACTTGGCCACATTGAACCCCATTTGCCATGTTGACGCCCACTCGCCCATCCTTGACAGATCCCCTTGGAGTGCCTCACAATCCTCACTGGTTTTCACCACCCTGAACAACTTTGTATCATCCGCAAATTTAGCCACTTCACTGCTTACTCCCATCTCCAAATCATTAATGAACAAGTTAAAAAGCAGTGGACCAAGTACTGATCCCTGCGGTACCCCACTGCTTACCACCCTCCACTGAGAAAATTGCCCACCTACACTCACTCTCTGTTTTCTATGAACTAGCCAGTTTTTGATCCATAAAAGGACTTGTCCTTCTATCCCATGATTTTTGAGCTTACTTAGGAGCCTTTGATGAGGAACTTTATCAAAAGCTTTCTGGAAGTCAAGGTAAATAATATCTATTGGATCCCCCTTGTCCACATGTTTGTTCACCCCCTCAAAGAACACTAACAGGTTAGTGAGACAAGATCTTCCCTTACAGAAACCGTGCTGAGTCTGCCTCAATAGGTTTTGTTCATCTATGTGCCTACTAATTCTTTCCTTAATAATGGTTTCCACCAATTTACCCGGTATCGACGTCAGACTGACTGGCCTGTAATTTCCCGGATCTCCTCTGGAACCCTTTTTAAAGATGGGAGTGACATTAGCTACCTTCCAATCCTCAGGAATGGAGGCAGATTTTAAGGAAAGATTACATATCTTTGTCAGGAGATCTACAAGTTCACATTTGAGTTCTTTCAGAACTCTCGGATGTATGCCATCTGGGCCTGGTGATTTTTCAGTTTTTAAGTTGTCTATCAGTTTTAGGACCTCCTCTCTCATCACCTCAATCTGACTCAGGTCTTCCAACACCCCTCCTGAAATCAGTGGTTCTGGAGTGGGCAAGCACTTCTCATCTTCCACAGTGAAGACGGAGGCAAAAAATGCATTTAGCTTCTCAGCCATTTCCCTATCATCCTTCAATACTCCTTTTACCCCTTGGTCGTCCAAGGGCCCCACTGCCTCCCTGGCTGGTTTCCTGTTTCTAATGTATTTGAAGAAAGTTTTATTGTTGGTTTTTACGTTTTTTGCTATATGCTCCTCATATTCCCTTTTTGCCTGCCTGACCTCAGACTTGCATTTTATTTGCCATAGCCTGTGTTCCGTTTTATCAGCCTCACTGTGACTAGCTTTCCACTGCTTAAAGGAATTCTTTTTACTTTTTACAGCCTCCATTACTCTGTTTGTTAACCATGCAGGCTTTTTCCTATACCTGTTTGTGCCTTTCCTAACCTGCGGAATATATATTTTTTGAGCTTCTAGGATCGTAGTTTTAAATAGATCCCAAGCTTCCCCAATTGTTTTGACCCTTTCTACTTTTCCTTTCAGTTTCCTCCCCACGTGTCCCCTCATATCAGAGAAATTACCCCTTTTAAAGTTAAAAATGGTTGTGTGAGTCTTTTTGGCCAATTCTCTATTTGTACAAATGATGAACTCAACAACATTATGATCACTGTTTCCAAGCGGTGCAATCACTTTTACATCTCTCACCAGGTCTTGAGTGTTACTTAGGACCAAATCAAGGATCGCCTCTCCCCTGGTAGGTTCCGTGACCATCTGCTCCATAGCACAGTCATTTAGAGTGTCTAGAAACTCAATCTCTTTTTCCCGACTAGAACACATATTGACCCAATCAATGTGTGGGTAGTTAAAATCACCTATTATTACACAGTGTTTTTGTCTAGTTGCTATCTTTAAGGCATTCATCATTTTATAATCCTCCTCTATCTTTTGATCTGGTGGGCGATAACAAACTCCCAGTGTTAAGTTTCCTTTTGGCCCCCCTATTTCAACCCATAGAACTTCCAGAAGCGAATCCAATTCACTTAGCCTCTCAATCTTTCTAGACTTTATACCCTCTCTGACATACAGAGCTACCCCACCTCCAACCCTTCCCCCCCTATCCTTCCGATATAATATATAACCGGGAATCACTGTGTCCCACTGATTTTCCTCATCCCACCAAGTTTCAGAAATACCCACAATGTCTATTTTTCCCTCCGACACCAAGCACTCCAACTCCCCGATTTTACCTCGGACACTTCTAGCATTTGTATAGAAACAGCTGTAATTTCCCTTACAAGTTAAGCCTGCATCCTTCCTCTTGCTATCTCGAGTCGTTGTCCGGCAGTCCATGTCACCAGCCATGGCCTCTGTGGACAATTTCAATCCACCTCCCTGTAGAAAAGCAACCGGTACCCCCTCACCTCTCTCAGATGAGCCAACCCGAACCAGAGACTTTTCATCTCCTGTCGGCTTTCCCCCAATATTCAGTTTAAAAGCTGCTCTGCCACCTTTTTGATTTTAAGTGCCAGCAGCCTGGTTCCTTCTCGGGACAAGTGGAGACCGTCTCGCCTGTACAGCTCCCTCTTGTTCCAAAAAGTATCCCAGTGCCTAACAAACCTGAACCCTTCCCCCCTACACCATCGTCTCATCCACGCATTGAGACTCCTGATCTCTGCCTGTCTCTCCGGCCCTGCGCGTGGAACAGGTAACACTTCTGAGAAGGCTACCTTGGAGGTCCTGGACCTAAGTTTCCTGCCCAGCAGCCTAAATTTCTCCTCCAGGACCTCACGACTGCATTTCCCCACATCGTTGGTGCCGACATGCACCACGACCACTGGCTCCTCCCCAGCACTATCTACCAGCCTATCTAAAACACGCGTAATGTCCGCTACCTTCGCACCAGGCAGGCAAGTCACCATACGGTCAGTACGCGGGTTCGCCACCCAGCTGTCTACCTGCCTAAGGATCGAATCACCCACTACCAAGAGCCCCCCTCCCACCCTGCTCAGGGATGGTTCCTTGGTGCAAAAGGAGAGCCGCTCACCAGCTGGGGAAGAGGTCCCTTCTGAGGGCACATTCCCCTTATCCTCAGCATGGTGCCCTGTTTCCCCTAGACCCTCATGCTCCCTGACAGCAGCGGGGCTGCCAGATCCAGAGTGGGACGAAGCTAACAAGTCCCCGAGAGTCTTTTCTGTGTGCCTAGCTGACTGTCTCTGCTTCTCCAGGTCAGCCACCTTGGCCTCAAGGGAGCACACACGTTCCCTGAGAACCAGGAGCTCCTTGCACCGAGCACACACCCAAGACTTCTGTCCAGTGGGCAGATAGTCATACATGTGACACTCTGTGCAAAACACTGGATCGCCCCCAAACCCCTGCTTGGAATTCTGGCTTCATAATTCTTTTAAAATAAGTAAATATAATCCCCCTTTTAAAACCCTTTTGTATTTATGTGGTTTTCCTTGTTGAAGTCAAATTACTTTACGGGGAAGACAAAGAGCCTAGGGCCTCCGCTTTCTGGCTCTTCTTGGGCGTCTCACAGAGCCCCTAATCCAAGAGTCCCTAGGCGAAGAGCCACAGGCAAAGAGCCCTTTAGCTCGTACCTCTGCCAAGGTGCTTTCTTAAATACTGAATTACAGTCAAACAAAGCAGGCAGGGAGTTGGCGCTCTCGTAAGGGAGTCTCCTGACCCCACCAGAATGCAACGCCCCATTTTGGCACCTGTGAAGGGGTTTGCTTTGGATTATGCCCATGGAGGAAGGCCCCCAAAGCAGCTTCTAACCTGGGCGAAAGACAGGCCATCCCCGCTTGGCCCCACAAGGATGCAAGAAAGGGAGAGACGCCTTTTCCTCCCGGTGCTGAGGCTGCCACCTGACTTTCTTTTAGAGACCTTTTCGCACTCGGGGGTGTGTGTTTGCATTTGTGTGTGCGCCCGTGCACGGAAGTCGTGGCAACCTCTGGCGACTCCTACTGGGGGGCTTGGAGGACCTTCAGAGAAGTGGCTGGACGGGGCCTGCCTCTGGCCTCCCGGCCCTGGCCCTCTCTGGAGGCCTCCCATCGAAATAGTTGCCGGGATCCAGCCCTGCTTAGCTCCCGAGAGCTGAGGAGACTGGGCTGGAGGGACCTTTCTCCTGCTGATTTCCTGGTCTGCTTCTACACGGAGGGGGCAGTTTTCATGCCTCTCACGTGGGCGTCCTGCTGTCCCCAGGCCCTGGTTTTGTCGTATCACTGTAACTGAGCTACCTCGAGCAGGTCGCCCTCTGGCAAGGTGGCACATGCAAGTTTTTTCTAAAGGAAGGAAGGAAGGAAGGAAGGAAGCCCACACTGGGTGCAGCCTGATGAGTCGACTTACCCTGGCGCCCTGGGCGAGGGCCGCTCTCTGCTGGCTTCCTCTTCTGCGTGGGCCTTCGGGGCAGGAATCCTAGGGCAGAGAGAGAGAGAGAGAGAGGCAGAGAGAGAGAGAGAGAGAGAGAGAGAGAGAGAGTCAAGGGGCTGCCCCAAAGCCAGGCAGAGCTCCCCTGGCCTGCGCAGGGCAAGGCTGACGGCAGGCGAGAGACTGGGAGGGCTCTGTCCCTCGTCCCGCAGCCCCGCTGTTCCCCAGGGAAAGGCCGCCCACCATCGGAGCCACCCACCAGCGCCTCTGGCAGAGGGACTTCCACAGAGGGGCCTCTAGAACCACCAGGGGGACCCCAAAGGACGCTCCGTGCACCTTTCAACCGAGCACAGCTGCCTCTGAGGCCAGCAGAACCCCCCCCCCCTCGGCCCCCCCTGCCAGCCTCTTTTCCAACTGGCGTCACCCCCAGTACACCTCTGCTCTCATCGCTCAGAAGGCAACAGAATCCCGGAGGAGCGACCATTCCCACTCAGGAGCGTTGTCCCCGTTCTGGCTCAAGCAGGCATTCGGGCCGATGGCTGGCCGGCAGCTGGGCTCCTGGGACGGTCCCTCCCCCTGACCGGGTGCAGGCGCCACACCTGCGGACAAGCCTCGGGAGCACTCAAGGGACTCCTGCACCCTCTTACCCGACACCCGAGGAGGAGTCCTGGGCAGCCGCGGTGGCTCCGTGGTGGGGCGTGTGCTTCTCCGGCGCGGTGGTCCACGGGTGAGACGTTTTGTGCTTCTTCCCCGACGCTCTGCTGTCCGCCGAGGGCTGGAGCCGCTTTGCTTTGAGCTTGGCCTTCAGGGGGGCCGGCTGGTCAGCAGGCAGGGAGCCCCCGGGAGAAGCGGAGTGGGAGTGGGCGGCCAGAGGGGGGGGAGGCTTGCTCTGCTCCGGGGCTGCTGCCGTGTCCGAGACACCCACCAGCGGGGGGAAGCTGGAGAGTGGAGGGGCGAGGTCCCCTCTGCCGCCCAGTCCTGATGTCGCCGGGGGCTGGTAGGAGCCTTCGGGGTCAATGGGCGCGCCCAGAGGGTGGGCCGGGGGCAAGACACAGACACCCGAGGTGCCCAGCTGTGGAAACACGCTCGAGCCAGGGGGGGGCACCCCTGTGTGCTGCTCCGGGAGGCCCAGGCCCTGCTGAGAGGCCTTGACCAAAAGGCTGCTGAGAGGGCCGAGCTCAGAGACTCCCTGCGGCCCGGGGCTACTCAGCGCCACGGATCCTCGTCCTGCCGCGTGCCCAGGGACCGGTGTGCCGGCAGAAGGCACCGCCGATGTCTGCATCGGCACCACGTTCAGCACGGGGGGAGTGGAGCTGAGGCCCGGCACAGGCCCGGTGGCAAGGGGGCCTGCCTCCGAGGGCCCCACGACAGGAGGGGACGTTCCGACCCCAGCAGCTGCAGCGGTCCCTACGGACTGGGGCAACAGGGACGCCTGCTCAAAGTACATCACCCCTGACTTTGAACGCTTGATTATATTGGGGAGGGTTCTGTGAGAGGCTGCGTGGCCAACGGTTCCCAGATCTAGTAGGCCCGAAGGGCTGGGGAGCTGGGAGGGGGTGAAGTTAATTAAAGTCATGTTTGAGACCATGTCGGAAGAGGCCGCGGTGGAAGGGGCTAGCTTCTTATTCTTCCGCGACTGCAGGCGAGCGATCGGCCTCTTCTTGACAAGGCCGGAAGCAGGCGTGGTAGCTGCGGGCCCAGCATCCGCTCTCGGAGGGGTTTCCGGCTCCGGTGGCTGCTGGACACCAATCAGGAGGCCCGGGGGGGCAGGGCTGCCGAGAGCAGGAGGGAAGCCACTCTGGGGTGCTGCAGAAAAGGAATGCAAGTGTTGGTGATGCGGCAAGGGCAGCAGCCCTTTGCCGGCCGGCGGGAAGAGAGGCTGGGAGGAGGGCAAGCCGGGACTCAGGCCTGCCGCCAACGCGAGCCCCGTGCCCAGGGGCCCCAGCACGGAAGGGCTCGCCTCCATCACGCCCTGCGCCGAGCTGACCGAGGAGGTCAGCTGGATCTTTTGGGTGACGCCATTGGGAAGAGTCTGCAGGACGTAGAGCGGCTGCATGTTCTGGTTAACCACTAGGAGCTTTTCAGCCGCTGCCTTTAGATGGTGGGGGGCCGTCTGCACAGCAGCGTTAGAGATCTGAGACGGACCTGGGCTCTCTGTCGAGTTTGGGCCATATTTGGGATTCTGGAGAGGGAGGGTAGGAGATGCCGGTACTTGGAGAGCAGGGGTCCCGGTGTTCCTTGTCAAGTCTTGGCCGGCTCCGTGGTTCTGCTCCACTTGTCCACATGGGGGACTCGCAATATGATCCGCTTCCATGTGGCCTTGAATGAAGGGGTCAGGGGTCATGTGTCCTTCCGGGCTGGGATCCACTCGCGGGCTTAAGAGAGCCGGCTCTCCTTCACTGGAGGCAGGTTTCTCGGTGACGGCCACTCTCTTCTCCGCAGATTCTGCAGCAGACAAAGCTAGCATAGATCTCTCCCCAGACGAGGAGAGTGACGATTCTGAAATCACAGCGAGCCTGCTGTGGCTCTGGCTGGGCACCGCGGGGCTTCGAGTCGTCAGGACAGAGAGATCGGAAGGAAGCTCCAGAGGCAGCTCAAACTGCTCCTCTGCAGAGATGGATGAGGAGACGCTGCTGTCCACCGGTTCCGCCGTTGGCAGCTGCTGGGAAAACACCTCGAAGAGGCCGATGTCCTTGCCCCGGTTGCTGTCCAGGCCGAGCCCTTCTCCCAGCGTCAGGAGTTCGGAGGACGAGGACTCGGGACTTTCTCCCAGGGCCTGCATCGAGGGGGTGTTTTTCAGGACAAAGTCCATGATGTCGGAAGGGAGAATGTTCCCACAGTCGTCACTGTTGTTGTTGTCGGAGTCGGACTTCAGGAGCTCGGTGCTGAAGGTGTCCAGCAGATTCTTGTCCGAAGGCGTGCTGGCGCGAGGCCGGCGTCCGGCGTCCAAGGAGCTCAGCTGAGCTTCCAGGGAATCCTGGCTCTGAGCCTTGGCCCGGCAGTTCTCTGTCTTTGGGTCAGCACTTTTGTGGCCGGCTGAGATCTTCGTCGCGTGAGCTTTCTCTCCGCTTTCTTCACTCCTATCAAGTTTCAAGCTCTCTGTCCCATTCTCTTTGCCGCCCCCGCCCCCCCTTTTGGTCCCTGGATTCACTTTCCTCGCGGCCACGGTGATGCTCGTGTCACTTTCTGACCCATCGTCCACCCCATCGAGCTGGGAGATTTTGGGAAGGCTACACTGCTCCTCCTCTCGGAACAGGTTGTGGGACACCAGGTGCTCTTCCGTGCCGGACACCACGGTCCTGGCAAAATTGTAGTAGTAGAGATCTTCCTCGTCTGACGTGCTGACGTCGTCCGCACCGTCCACCTGCCCCTCGGCAGACCTCTTGCCCCGCTTCTTCCCGGTGGAGGTGCTGAAGAAGGGGATGTCTTCCTCGCCATAGGACCTCACGCCGTACAAGGGAGTCAGCCCAAAGAACATGTTGGACCTGGCCCGGGCGCTGCGCCTGGGGTACCGCCGCTTGTAGGCGCCCTCTTCCGTTGCTTTAGCCGCCGCCCCCTCCTGGAGTATCAAGGGGCAGTCTCGGCCAGGAAGGCTCTGGTGGGGCCCCGGGGCGGGAGGGTCACGTGGTCCCTCCTGGGCCACAGGGCCAGCCCCGGGGGGCAGGGGCGGTGCCACAGAAGCCGGCTGGCTGTCCTGGGAGGCCCCCCCTGCGTCGCTCTCCCTCGGGGCGCTCCTGGGCTGGCTCTCCCCCTCCATCCTGAGGGGAGTCAGGGTGACCTTCACCGTGCGCTTCTGGGAGGCTGGCAGGTCCTTTGAGGGCGTCCCTCCTCCTCCTTCACCATGGCAAAGGGCTGCCCTGGAGATCCTCTCCGTGGCCTTCTCAGCAGCAACAGCCCTGCAGGGCTCAGGGGCCGGAGTGACCCGTTCCGGCCCTGCCCTTTGCTCACCGCCACCCGGGAGGAGACCCGAACCTGTCGGGAGCTTACTGGAACGCCTCTCCGCCGTCCCTTTCTTCCCTTTCTGTCGCCTCTCTCTGCTCACAGAGGGAACGGGCTCACTGGCCGGGGGAGGCTTGGTACTCCCGCCGGGGGTCTTGGAGCCCTTCCCTTCCGCCTCCTCGGAAGCACAGGTCAGCTCTGGCTGTGGGAGGTCCATCGGCTGGTCCTGTTCCTTCTTTGGGGCTCTCTGATGTAAAGGCAGGGAAGCCGCCGTGTCTTTGGAGGAAAGCAATCCAGGCGGGGGGGTTTCCAGGAGCATCCCCCCCCCTTGGCTGGTGCTCGGCTCCGTGCCAGCTGTGCCTGCCGCCACCAGAGGGCTGGCCTTGGAGCTCCTGGGGGAAGCGCTGGCGTCTCTGGGACTCAGAACCTTGGCTTTCTCAGCACTCGTGGGGATGGACCCCCCAGGAGGCGGCACTTCCAAGGACACAGATCCCTCCAGAGGGGGAGGGCCTTTGCTCCCACTTCTCACCGCCGCTCTCTGGGCACTGGGAGGGGCAGAGCTGCTCTGGAGAGCCACGCGGGAGGCTGCCGGGCCCAGCGACTGTTCTGCCGGCAGCGGGAGGCTCCAGTCCTGCTCGTGGGGGGCGGGGCCCACGCTGGGCCTGGAGAGAGGGGCCCTGGCCTTGCTGGCAGACAGCACCCAGGACCGGGGCTGCGGAGGGGAGAGAGGAGACGCACTGTGCCTCCTGGGGCCAATGCTCCGGAGAAGGAGTCCCGACGACAGCAGCGGGTCTCCCACGGTCACGATCTCGTGAGTCACGGGGGCGGGGCTCCCTGCAGAGAAGAGAAGGGGGGGGAGAAGAGAAGAGAAGAGGCGTTAACAGAGCTGAGGTCAATAACAGGGGCCAAGAGCGCGTCACTGGGACCCACCCGGGGGAAGGACAATGTGGCATTCTGCCTCCCACAGCCAAACTTTTCTTTCATCATCTGATTCGGCCCTGTTCTTTCCTCAGGCAAAGTGGTCAGTCTCTAAATGAAGCTGTCCTCTACCGAGTTCAGCCCACGGGGGGTCCGCCAAGGCCCCTACTGCCCCTTCTGACTCCCAACTGACTCTCCAGCGTCTCAGGCAGAGAAAGCCCCCCACACACACACACGCACACACCTGATCCTTTTTGGAAAAAACACTTTTTATGGATAGCAACAGTAAAACAGTAACAGTATACAGGACATGAATAAAACAACTAACTGTGAAGAAAGGACCAACAATAACAACAGCCAGCGGTGTTCTAAACGAGGCACACTGTGATCAAGGAGAGTTTACGTACTCACATCATATAGAATTTGGCTGCTCAGAGAAATATTTATAATACCCTTTGGTATTGTAACATGGAACTGTGTTTCAAAGGCCTTTTGTGGATTTCCTGCTTAGGTTTATCATAAACTGGTAGCCATCCATTTGTGAAATTAGCTGTGTACAATAGATTATCAGTAACAGAAGATGCCAAGACCTTCTGCATGCAAACCAGATGCGCGACCACTCAGCCACAAACCAGGTCTGCCTTTCGCATTCAGAATAACTCCCCGCCGCCACCACCACCACACACAGAGATCATAAAACGGTGGCTCGAAACTGCAGTGTCCCAAGGCCTGGGCGTGGCTGCCCTTGGGGTTCTTTCAAATTCCAATTTAATCACAGTGAGCCCACAAATGTCTAGGGTTGGGGAAGGGGCCAGCTGGATTTCAGAGCTGCCTCTGGAATCTGCTACAGAACTCTGGGGTGCCTCCTGCCGCGGCCTCAGAGGAAGTCGGGGCCTCCGTATCTGGACAGGGCAGACTCCTCAGGTGTCTCTTCCCAGCTCAGCTCCCGCTGATACCAAGACTGGCCAACCGAGGAGGAGGGTTCAGACTCCTGGCGCAGGTAGGGTAGCAGCTCTACGAGCTAAGCAGGGGAGAGGGAGTGTCTGACCGGGCTGAGGCAGAGAGAACGGAAGAAGGAAAGACCAAACATGACCAACAGCTTTGCAAGACGCCACATGGAAAAGGTTTATGATTTTGGCAACCAAGAAGGCAATGACTGGAGAGCCAGAGGCCTAACAGCCAAGGACACGGGTGCGATAGCCAGAGGCCTACATGCCAGTGATGCGCAAGGATTCAGGGAGCAAGTACGTCCCCCTGGAGTGTCTGGTCACGAGAAAGCCCCAAAAGCACTCCCGACTGTACACAACCATGTCCTGCCCCATCAGAGGTAACCCCTGACCTGTTTGCCAGCACAAAGCGTGCTTTACCGGGGAAGGGGGGGGCTTTCTTGGCCCCAACTGGGAAATCCACACAGAAAGCCCCAGCACCGGCTGACTGCTGACCAAGCACAAAGTTTCAAAGATCTGAGAGACGCGCCCGAAACTCTGAACAATCTTGTTAACAAAAAAGAGTGTTTGGAATGGCACATTATTCTGGGATACTGGAAAGATTTTATGGGAAAGGGACATTTTGTTCCCTGGGTGCCAAAGTGAACAGTAAATGTGGGCAAATTACATGTCCACTCCTCTTTTTCTACCCTACAGGAACTACCCTGGTACTACCCCTGACCTGGGGGAAGGTATAAAGATCTTAGGTGCGAGCAAGCTACTAGCAACTTGGGAGTCCACCCACTGTGTGGATCCAGCCTTCAAAATGTTTAGATTTTTGGTCCTTATTTGTGTGATCTTTTGTTCTTCCTCTCATTCAAAAGTTCAGGACAGTGGACCACCACCACTCTCTCCCCGGGTGATTATGGACATTCTTCTCTTACTAAAGACGCTAATTTTCTGCCCCTAAGCATTTCTCCACTGTTCAAATCAAGCTGATTACAGTGCACGTGGTACCTCTGCAACCCATGTTCCTTCCCTGCGACACCCCTCCCACTTTCTGACTGGGATATAAAGGCTCAAGAGATCGCATTCCAACTCATATCTGATGAAAGGAGTTTTGGCTCTCAAAAGCTGATATCCTGAAAGTCTCTAAGGTGCTGCTGGACTCAAATGTAGCCCCTCTTTCAAAAAACAAAGCCCACCACATTCCAGAAGTTAAGGGATGGTTGCGGACTGCCACCAATGCATACAAAATCCATAAAACTGCATCAAATCTAGCAAAGGCTCACAGCTAAGAACACCCATTCTGAAAGATGGCTGGCTTCAGCCAATGGCTGAGGGGCAACCACCAAGGGCACTCCTCCTCTCCAGGCCAAGACAATCCTAGCAGACGGCCCTTCACCGGGCGACAGGAAGGACACAGCAGCATGCCTGTTAGGCCCACACCTTACAACAAGCCCCCCCCCCCCCGGCCACTCAGATGTTGCTGTACTAGCAAAAATGGGCTTCTGGAGGCTCACATCCAAGAGCAGCAGCCTGGGGAAAATACTGGGCCTGAGAAAACAGCACAGAGTTTAGAGACCGAAACACGACAGGTCAGACCTGCAGAGGGCAATGGCCTCGAACCGGGGGATCGCTGGACTGGGGCGAAACTTGGCCTTCTGATCCGCAGAGCCTTGCAGTTCTGCAAATGCGCAGGAAGGTCTGAAGACAGAGGACTCACAGCTGCAGAGACGCCATGGACTTCATTAGCGAGGATTTCTATTGCAGAACAAAAATGAGAAATCAGGAATCTAACGTAAGAACACAGCAGCAGCCATGCTGGACTAGACCAGTGGCCCATCTGGTTCAGCGCCTTGTTTCACAAAGCAGCCAGCCGTAAGGTTTCCAAGTGGAAGGCAGCCGCCAAAGCTTCCTCCTGGTACCTCCCCCTTAGTCAACGTTCCCCCTAAATTAACACTGCAAGCCTAAGAAAAGTGACTCCAGTCTAAACCCACGGATTTCAGTTGGCTTAGACTGGAGTAACTCTGCTTAGGGTAGCGCTGTAAAAGGTCCAAAGGTTTCTGTTTTCCTTCACAGGGAAGGCGCTCCAACCCTACAATTACTCTGGTTGCTCGTTTCTGGATCCTTCTGAAACGGAGCAATCAGAACTATACCCTGAATTCTACATGGGGCTGCACCAGAGATCTACACTAGGGCATTACAACATTGGCCATTTTGTTTTCAGTTCCTTTCCTACTAACCCCTAGCACTAAATCTGCCTCTTCACCATTGCCACAGTAAATTAACATTTTTTTATAGCTCTCCTGCAGCCTTGGCATAATCTGATTTTTCTGCAGACCGAACACAGCTCTGCATGTGGGCTTGGGAGGCAGTCCTTCTTCCCTCCTCACCCCTACTTCCCCCAAAGGGTTTTGCTTGAAATATTCTGGATTTATTGGGAGGTGGGGGGAACAATGGACAATTCTTGCAGTGGACAGGCCTAAGTACTGGGGTTTGACAGGTGTCTTGAGTTTGACCCACTGCTAGATAATTGGTTTCTAAAGGATCTGGCATCAGAGTGCAAACAGTGGTCAAGTTTGCAGGTGACAACAAATTATTCAGGACAGTGAAAACGAAAGAGAGGCGCTCCAAACTGAACAAGTGGGTGACAACACAGGAAATGAGATCCATTGTGGGAAAGCCTTCGGAGACCGAGATAGATCCCCTGATCCTGTCAACCTTTGCCTTTGGCTTGTTTGTGTGCCCCAGTTCTTAACCTCTTTTTCGGTGTTGTTCTTGTTGTAGTTAAAAGGGTTTCAACTATTTTGGAAACTACTTTTTTTAACAAAAATGGGGTGGAGTATTTCATTCTGCAACTAAAGCCTATTTCTGCAGCCAAGGGAATGATCCTCTGCTGCCTCCTCATGTGTGAACAGCCTTCCCCAATAGGCCAGCAGCTGATCTTGATCCTGTGCATCCTGCACAGAAAGTCACCAGCACTTGATGATGTCTCGCGCACCACGGAAGGCTGTTCACGGAAGAGGAAAGGAACACAGACGATGGGTGTGAGTTTGGTATATACCAAGCCAAATAAATACCACCACCACCACCCAGGTTTTTTTGGGTATTTATTCAGCCAAATACAGATTAGACAATCTGATTCGGCTACCGAAATAGCCACGCCCGAATAAAAGCCAATATTAAATGCATTCAGTTCACTTGCCGAGTTGCACCGCCACTTAGTGCACAAATTGAACTCGTTGAGTCGCGCAACCGTCGTGGCATGACACAGTGAGTGAAGTGAATGCATTTAAAATTTAAATGCCTTCAGTTTGCTTGCCAAGTCAGACCACCACAGTGGCATGACTTTGTGAATGAACTGAATGCATTTAAACTCACTGAACTCACTGAGTCACATCACGGTGACAGTGTCACTTCGCGAGTGAAAGTCTCAATTATACCCTATGGGGATGGTCCCCATAGGGAATAATGGAGCCAAATAAATTAGGGTTTCCCGAATATTTACTAAAATGCAAATACAATACCGATAGTGGTATTTCGGAATACCAATATTTTTCGGGTCCAATAGACTCAAATTGGGGGGGAAAGAATTTATTTGTGGGGTTTTTTGCACACCCCTAACATGGTCTGCAGCTCTCTGCAGCTGTAGACCTGGCATGGAGCTTAGCTCACCGGGAGGCGGCACTGGGCTGTGTGCGATTGTCCTGTTGTCATCGTGGTCCACAGTGCTATTGATATCTGGCTCTGAGGTGGGAGGGCGGCATTCCACAATCTTGCACGTGTATACACAGCGCTTCCTAGCATCTGTTGTGCTCCAATACACCCGAGAACACCTGGAAAATATTTCAGAGATGCTCACAAGCCTGATTTTAGGCTGCAACTCCTCCAAACCTCAAGAGAGGAAAAAAGGACTTCCCATACAACAGACCGGGTCCCCCAGAGCATTTTCCAGGGCGAAATGATGCCTATTTAGCAGTCAGCTGGTACGTACTGGTAGCCAATGGGGAAAAGTTTGTCTTCACAATCAGAAAGATCATTCAGAATTCCAAGGCAGTCAATAGTCATGGACCCTGCATGGAAATGGAACAGGGAACGTTCTGTGGAGAAGAGCAACCAAAGTCCCCCCCCCAGCCACATGCCCAAAGCCAGCAGCCAAGGCCTTACCAATCATCATATGGATGTTCTCTGGTTCCAAACCATTGAGAAACTTCCGCCTCAAGCTAATCCCTTCAAAATCCACGAAGACTCTTCGCAGGACCTCAAACCCCTTCTCAGGCACCACCTGTAGCTAAAGCAAAGAGACAGAACTGCTGCAGCCAGAGCCAAAGGCACGTGGGGGGGAGGGAGGGAGGGGTGCAAACAGGCAAGGGCCTCACCTCTCCCTGGATCAGGTCTCGATGGCGCTGGCAGTACACTTTCTTGTCCTCCAGGAAGACGCAGTTTTTGGCCCGGGAGCACATGAAGTGATAGTTGCTGGTGCAGGAGGCCAAGCAGCAGCCCACCGTGGCCCCCGACTTCAGGCACAGCTCACACCTCTGCAAGATCAGGGTTTGGGGGCTTTTACACAAGCACTGCATAACGCAGCATTATTGATGGGGGGGGGACCACCTGTTCCAAGCAGCACCACTCCCCCTTCAGCCGGCCGCCTCAGGTGCGCACCAAAAGCCATCGCTGGGGGCCACCCCGCAAGCTCAGCACCGAGAGCCAGCCCAGGCCATCCTGCCCAGGAGTTGTCACTACACGGGATTCATTATGGACCTGGATGGAATCTGCGAATGGGATCAACTCATGTTCTCCAGACATTGCACGTCAGCAACTAAGAGGAACAGCAGAGAAGCCTGGCTGCCTGGGAAGCCCAGAGTTCACAGCTGGCCACAGCAAATCACTTGCCATGCTTAAGGCAAACCCACCACTGCACCCAGGCCCCTCGTGGAGACGTTCAGCACCCCTGGCCAGAGTCCGTCTCACTGACTGCGAGGGGGGCTTGTCTACACAAGGGCAACAGCGGAATCTGCAAGCGTTGGTGTGCGAGGTGCTTTGCAATTCAGGTGCCACCTGAAGGAGCGTTCACCATTTCCTTTTGTTACTAGCAGACAGAGCTGGGAACTCCACTCCGCAGACTGGGGCCAGTCAAGCGGTACGAGGCCTCAGCCTGCCAGCAAGCCACATCATGCAAGGCTGACTCTTCGTCACGATGCACAGCAGGCTCTCCAAAGGCCTTCTTGCTCTTGCAAGAGCCAGAAAGAAGAGCTTTTTGCGCAGGGCAATGTGACTGGCTTTTAAAGCCCATTTTCTACTTCCCAGAATACTCCTGTCCCAGCTGCTCCTACCCACCAGCTGTTTCCCTCGGATCACCGCCATGTGCACATTCTTCAAGGAGCCGTCATCATCCTCAAACACCTCCGCAGACCACAGGGCACAGTTCACGTGCGTCCACTCATTCTGGCCAATGTAGAGGAGACGGCCAGCGTCCTGCAGGAAGGGAGTCAGGCCATTGGAGGCACTCAGAATGCAGTCATGAGCAAAGAGCCCGGGGGATGGAGTGACAGGCGGGCATGTGGGTGGGAAGGGAACTGCCAGCTCAGCTGTACGGAGGCCTTGGCAGAGCTGGACTGCTTCTTGGCACTGGCCAGAACCCACCAGTGGCAAAAGGTCTCCTCCGTTGCCTGCAAGAGTCTGCGTCCCAACACAGCCACTTACATTTGTCCCATCGTCTCCATATTTCAAGCAAAGGGCACACTGCCGGTTGTCTTCCACATCCGGAGGGGGGGCGAGGTCTGGGCTGTCCTCTCTGCCTCTGTCAGAGCCTCCAAGCAAAAGAAGAGGGAGATGCTCACTCCTGACAAGCAGCACTTTGGAAGATGATGCTGACAGGGATCACACACACACACACACACACAGAAATCTGCTGGAGAAACGAATGGGGTCGCAAAGCCCCAGAGCATCCAACCTGCTTGAGGAGAAGCACCGTCCAGCAGAGGAGACCACAACAGGCCAGGCTCCGGAGATCCCCTTGCAAACTTTGCCTCAGACTTCAGGCAGACGCCCCGGACCCCCACCCTGATGTCTGGCTGGTCCAGAGCAGGACATAACCCAGGGCCTAACACACACACACACACACACACCCCATCAAGGCAGCTCATCTGCAGAGCTACCCCCCCCCAGGAAAAGACAAGGCGCCATTGCTCACTGGACACGGGTGCCGCGGGGGGAGGCGGTGGCGTTGGGAAGTCTGGTTCTCCTGGCCCTTTGGGTTTGGGAGCGGGGATTATTTTCTTCATCAGAGGGGGCTGCTGAGCACAACTGTTTTCTTCACGTTCCTGCCACTGAGCATAATTATGGTCGAGGGATGGGGGCAAGACCGCGTTTGGCAGCATTCCACTACTGAAAAGGCAACAAGAGACAGGGCCCAGCATCAGGCAGAGCTCCACTGGGCGGCCCAGAAGCCCCGGCTGTGGCGTCCCCCGGCCTGCAGCCCGTGGGCGGACTCAACCCCCCTCCACCGATGCAACACCCAGCATGTGTGACACCCAGCATGCAAAGACATGACACCCTCTGGGCAGGCAATCACTCTGTGAAACAGGACAGCCAGTCTAGGAACTGAATTCCTATTTGATCTACAGCATATGCCACAGCTCTGGTCCCACCTTGGATCAACTGCACAGCACTTACTTACTTGGTTGTGACTTTATTGGGTTCCCAAAATCTTGATTTCTTTACATTGAACCATGGAAAAACTCGTTCCATTTGCTAAAGGGGGGGGGGGAAATATTTTATTACAAATGCTGTCCAAGACAGTCCTGAACATTTCAAGAAACTTCGTCAAATTCACAACAAGGAAGTCTTTATTTTGGACTTCAAATATGCCAAGGCCAGGTACCAATTTGTTGCAGAGAGCCACGCAGGAGCTTAAACAGAAGCATGAGCCACTTTGGGAGCCTTTAAGAAGCAGCCTCACTGTGCGGAAAGCACCCTTCCGCCCTTAGGAGGGGGCAAACTTGGCTTACCCGAATAAAGAAAGACTTCACCATGCCGTTGGCCTTCTTGAGTTCTGGCTGCCCTCCGTCGGCATTCATGGCTGCTTGGATGATCTTCACAATGTCATCACTCAGTTCCAGCTAAAAGGGGCAGACACAGACACACAGCGCTCATCCTGCTGCCTTCTTCTGCAAGGTCCCGGCCCTTTGAAGACAGCCCCCCCCCCCCCCCGGGGCAGAGAAACGAGGGTCGCCCTGCTCCGTCAGCCCGGCCTTGTTCTCCACAATAGCAGCAGATCTGGGATTAAGCAAAGCTGACTGGCTGGGAAGCCCAAGAGCACACCCAAGGGCACGGGAGGAGGAGGAGGAGGAGGAAGTGCCCATGGCATTTTAAGGCCCATCTCAATGCAGTCCAGAAAGAGCAGAGCGGTTTCGTGAGCTCTTTTCAAGCACAAGGAGGGCAAACGCACCACAGAGGAGTAGCCTCCTTGGTCCAGCCTTCTCTTCACTCCCTCCAGGTCCAGAGGCTGCTGCTCCTCCTGCTTGCTGACTTCCGTTAGCACAGGAGGGTCCGGGCCTTCCGGAGAGGTTCGGGACGGAATGCTTTCCTCGGTCTCAGGGTTTAAATCAGGCGGCTTGGCTGCCTGGAGACAGACAGCAAGAGGACAGAATGTCTCCTCACCCTGGCACGGAACAAAACATGCCAGGAAATGATGAATAAGCCGTACAGATGTGGATGCATCAACGGTCTACGGATGCGTCATTCAGGAGAACGAAAAGGTGGAGGCAGCCCCCGCCCGGCCCGGGGTAGGAGGGCAGAACAGAGAGGGAGACAATCTTTGTGAAGGACAAGACCAACCCCCAGCAGGCCTGCAAAGCCGTGCCGACACCAACGCCCGTGGACACAGGGCCAGGGAGGCAACTCTTCGCTCCACCCCGCAAAGGCCCCCGCCTCCGTCTCCCTCACTGCCACTGGCGGGTCAGCACTTGGCGGAGACCGGGAGCGGGAGGGAGGCCCCACCTGTCTGCAGCGCAGCAAGTGGCTGGTTGTCCGGGAACTGAGCAGGGCCGCCACCACCTGCTTCAAAGACTGCTGCAGCTCATTCTCCAGCGCCAGGCGCCACTCAGCAGGATGCTGCTCCGTGCAGTGAGTGCACGTGTAAGCCACGCTCTCCGGCAGGCTGGAGAGGATCTCATACATCTCATCTGAAGGGAGAGCGGACAAGCGTTAGGGGGGCCAGACAACAACGGGCACACACATGTTGGAGGCTAACAGTGTACGTCGGTGGATTCAGTGTCATGATTTTTCACTTTGGGGGCCAGAGAACACCAGCATGGCCCCTACAGAGTCTGCGTAGGTGTGCCTGTCCATCCATCCCGCGGAGTCCCCGGAGCACGGCCCAAAGGCAACAGCTGCCTCCGGGCCTTTGCCAGTCACCGGTGTGGTGTGTGGCCCTCTTCTCAGGACCCAGAGCGGCTCATGTCTCCTCTCTGGGCTCACAGACTAGGCAGAAGGAGAGAGGTCATGACCCAAGTCAGTGTGGAGAGCCAATGGAGGAGGGTGGTGTGGACTTAAACCACTGCTGAGCCAGAAAGCAGCCTGAGCGGCTCTGGACGCCTCACCCTCGCCTGGCCCGGCCTACCTCACACAGCTGTTGCAAGGAAGGAATCTGCACTGCAATCCCACGCTCTCGGGAGGGAGGGAGGGCAGACAGACAGGCCGAAGACAGCCCCCTTCGTCTGAAGGCTGCTCTTTGCAAGCTAGGCAGGCCTCACCTGAAAGGTTTTCGCACTTGGAGTGGACCCAGTGGTCACATTTCCCACACTGCATCATCTTGCTCTCGTAGTCATCGTCGTCATAGCACTTGTCACAGAGGGGGCAGAAGTTCCCTGCAAGCAGGCACAGCTATCAGCTCAAGGGGGGCGCGGCCAGAGGCCTGGCTGCCCACCCACTGCTTGGGATAGAGAAGCCCGGTGGAAGAGAGTCTCCCTCCCGCGCCTCCCGCCCACAGCTGGGACTGCCCCGTGTTGACAGCGCAAGCGGCCCTGACCTGGCGGGCGACCCTGCTGCCAAGCAAGCCCCCGTTACCTTTCGCAAAGAGCTTGGCACAATCATGGCACAGCGAGAAGTCATGAGACCACTGGGCATCCCACCCTTTGCCTGGCGTCGTCGCACCACAGCTCTTGCATCGAACACATTTCGTGCAGATCTGGAAAGAGGAGGAGGCCTTTCGCTCAAGGTTTCTCGTTCTCTGCCACAGTCGCTTCAACGCTAGAAGGTGCTTTCCCCCGGACCAGCCCCACCCGTTCCCTCAGCTGGAAAGGACCATCAAGGCGATGGCACGACCCACTCGCTGCATTCCACTGCTAGCCTTTGTGTCTGTTTTTCAGATATAGTTTCTCAGACTGTGAACAAAACTGCAACACCAGCCAGTTCGGGGTGCTCCAGAAGCCTCCAGAAGGAGGGGGGCTCCTCAAGGCAGGCAGCAGGCAAGGGGAAGGCCTCACCCATCTCGGGGCTGCACTGCCAACGCGTCCTCCTTTCCCACCCCACTTGCAGGCAGCACTTGACCTCCATCCCCCCAGCTCCAAGAGCAATGAGGGCTGCCCTGGATGCTGCAGCCAGGAGTCAACGGAGGGAGCAACAGGTAGAGCGGAGTCCCCACTCCCTACTTTTAAACCACTCAGGCATGATCAGGCAAATTATGTGCTCTGTGTTCCAGCCAGTAATCAACAGCATAACCGTGGCAACAAAAGCCGAAATAATGAAGGAGCGATTGACGATAATTAAAGGGCTAGCTGTAATAATTCTGTTGCATTTCTAAGCATATTTTTACATGGCACAGGATAAGCACACAGAGGGCCTCGCTCACAGCCTGCCACACCCCCGCCCTCCTTTGCCTTGGCCACGATGGGGAATGGAGTGTTCTGTGTGGAGCTCCTCCCAGGTGACGGGTGCTCCTTCAGACAGGTCTCCAGCGTGGAAGAAAGCCGCAGGAGGCCCAGAAGACTCCTCCTTTGGAGCTGAAGCTGTGGCCGGTCGGTGGGAAGGGACTGCCGGTTTGTGGCAACCCAGACAGGCAAAGAGGGACGCTGCCCTGCAAAGATGTCTGGCCGTTTTCCTGTAGGCCATCAAAGAGCAGCGTCTGGGCCAGAACTTCTCTGCTGGAACTCACCCAAACTTTCTTTTTCTTGGTAGGCTTGGTTGGGTAGTTTGGTCCCAGGCACTCTGGGTGGAAGCTGTTTCGGCACTTGTTGCACTCCAGCAGCTGCTACAGAAAAATGGAGCACAGTAAACAATGCTGATGTAAATCCAGACTCTCCTGCATCCTGCGGAGAGACTTTATTCTGTACTGGAGCAAACCTTGGCTCAACAAAACCAAGCTGCTGTGGATTTTGAGCAGCACCGGGCTTCCAGGGCCATCCGGGAACGTGGCCTAACCCAGTGACGCCCACCAACCCCTCCCCCATGCTCCACCACTACCTTGGTGGCCTGATGCTGCCTCCCAGCAGGGACCAGAAGGCGCCTTAGGGATGGAGACTACCTTGGTGGCCTGATGCTGCCTCCCACACACGTGGCAGAATTTGCACCGGCGGCAGCACCAGTTCTCCAGCTGATCCTCCAGGGGGCGCTCACTCTCCTCCAGGCAGAATTTGTGGAAGGGCTCACAACACACTTGGCAATACACAAACTGTGAAGGGAAGAAACAAAGGCCGTGAGTCAGCTGCACCCCACAATGTTCCGCCCTCCAGCTGGCCCCAGAAGCAGGCATCTGATCATGAGGGTCTGGAGCCACAAAAGCCATTTCCACATGGTCCTCTGGGCGCTGCGAGGAAGAGTGAAGGCTAACAGTCTAGTTGAGGGCAAAGGCCTTTGTGGAGGAAAGCCCCCTGGGATGTCACCTCCCGACTCATTCCGAAGAAGCTTAAAAACACACACACCCCCGGGTAGTAAGACAACATGAAGTCAGCATCACCCTCTCCCCAGACACCTTACTGGAAGTACTTATACCCCGACTCATACTTCAAAGGACTTCCAAGAAAGCGAACAGATAAAACTATAAAAGCCAACAAAAATAAAAATCAATCTCATGAGCAGCAATCAAAACAGCAAGTGCATCACTTGCACACAGAGCGCCAGTTTGGTGTCGTGGTTGAGTTGCGCAGAGGACTCTAATCTGGGAGAGCCGGGTTGGATTCCTCACTCCTCCGCTTGCACCTGGCTGGATGACCTTGGGCAAGCCGTAGTTCTGTCAGAGCTGTTCTCTCAAGGGCAGTTCTCAAGAGAGCTCTCTCAGCCCCCACCCACCTCACAGGGTGTCTGTTGTGGGGAGGGGAAGGGAAAGGAGTTTGTAAGCCGCTCTGAGACACCTCTGGGTAGTGAAGGGCAAGGGGTATAAATCCAATCTCTTCTTCTTCTCCAGTTTGGTGTCGTGGCCAAGTGGGACGCTGCCCTGCAAAGATGTCTGGGAGAACCAGGTTTGATTTCCCACTCTTCCTCCACTTGCACCTGGCTGGATGACCTTGGACAAGCCGTAGTTCTGACAAGAGCTGTCCTTGAAAAAAAGCAGTCCTCTCTCAAGAGCTCTCTCAGCCCCGCCTACCTGACAGGGTGCCTGTTGTGGGGAAGGGAAGGGAAGGGAGTTTGTAAGCCACTCTGAGACTCCTCCTTTGGGTAGTGAAGGGCAAGGGGTATGAATCCCATCTCCTCCTCTCCTCCATCACAACCAGTTCCTTCCAAGCCCTGCCAAAAGGCAGTCTTGGCCTGGTGTCCCTGAAGATGCCACACAAGAGGCTCCGGGGAGGGCGTTCCAGAAACACCCCGCCTCCCTTTCGCCTCCAAAGGCCCAGGGCACCCTGAGAAAGGCTTCCTGGAGCCACACCTGAACTGACGGGCAGGTTCGGGTGGGGGAATGTGAACCTTCTCGTATCCTGGTCCCAGCTATACACAGGAGGGCCTTAAAGTCCACCCAGAAAAGCAAGAAGCCCCGGCCTGAAGCAGCACTTTCAAACCCTGATCCCTGCTTGGGGAGATCCAGGCAGTTCAGCTGAAGCCTCCCAGCAGCCAGGCACTCCGAGGAAGCAGCCCCGGATGCCGCCACCCACTGAGAATAAACCCCAGCCCCTCCCCCTGGACCCTGCCCCCGAAGCGCGTCTCCATTCGCCCCCCCAACACACACCCCTTGTCTCCCGCTTGCCCCCTGTGTGGAAGCCCCACCCCCGCCCCGTTTCAGGCTCCAACGCCTGCCTCTCCTCCTTCCTCTCAGACCAGACCCCCAAAGCTGATCCTGGGTGACCCCCTCCCCTCTGATGGGGCTGCTTTCCACCTCCTTTCCCGGAAGCCCCTCTTCCGCTCCCTCCCACACACGCGGCCTTCAGCCCTGCCTGCCCCGGTCCTCTCTCAACCGTGGGGCAGCGTGTCCTTCCAAACTGCACGCAGTCCACCTTTCCCCACCCTATGCCTCTTGATCCTTCCATCTGCTGATGAGAGCATCGGGGGGCTTTCTTCGGCTCGCCATCCCCCTTTCCAAGGTCCAGATCTCAGCCCTCCCTCCATGCAACACTTTCCACATGTATCAGAGCTCTTCTTCAGCTGAACCCGTCTGGGAAAGAACAGGAGAGCCGGCAGATCCCGTCCATCATACATCCCTCCTCCACCTGCTTGGCCAGTGGCCACCAAGGCACCACACGGATCCAGACCAGCTCCAGAAGTCTCCCTGCCACTCTTCCGGGTGTCACGGCCACGGGCCCTTTCGCTCTAGACTTTCTCTCTCTTCCCTTGCTCAGCACAGTGTCCTCCTCCTCTCTGATGTTCTGCAGGTACACCTTGGCCCCCTCACCTCTGTCCAGCACTCAGCCACCCATACTGCCTGGTGCAGTGGTTAAGAGCAGTGGACTCTAAACTGGGAGAACCGGGCTTGATTCCTCACTCCTCCACATGCATCCAGCTGGATGACCTTGGGCAAGCCATAGTTCTGGCACAGCTGTTCTTGAAAAAGAGCCGTTTCTGTCAGAGCTCTCTCAGCCCCACCTACCTAACAGGGTGCCTGTTGTGGGGAGGGGAAGGGAAGGAGATTGTAAGCCGCTCTGAGACTCCAAGTGAAGGGCCATGGGGTATCAATCCAGCTCTCCTCCTCCTCTCTGACCACGTGACCTTCCTCTTTCAATTCTTACACTGACTTCCTCCCAGATCTGGCACAACCCTCTCCTCCTGACCGCCAAGGCTCCCCCCCTTCCATCCTTGTATTCAGGACACCTGCTCAAGCCACCCCCTTTGGCACCAGTGTTCCCTCCAAGCTGAGTTGGTGTGAGCTAGCTCACAGTTTTTCAGCCTCCGGCGCACACATTTTTGTCTTCGCTCAGGAAGGGCGGCTCCAGAGCAAACTCATTTATGCAGCAGCCAAATCACTCACTCACAACTTTGATGCCGGCAGCTCACAAAGTAGAATTTTTGCTCACAAGACTCCACAGCTTAGAGGGAGCATTGTTTGGCACACACACACCCCGCTTGAAAACAAGTGTTAGCACAGGTAACTGGGGAATGTGAAGATTCTTCCCCAGTTCACCCCCACTTCCACCGGCTCGAATTTCAGGCCGTGAGCTTCTTGGGGCAGTGGCACAGCTGTGTTCACACAGTCTGTAAAGTGCCCTGTTGCTATATAAACAAATGACAGATGCCCCCTTCCTGACAGGTCAGAGCTGGACAGGGTGGCCCAAGGCCACAAGCCCAGCTCACCTTTGCTTCTGGGGGCTGCTACAGCAGCATTTCAAGCAGCAGCCTGCTCCACAAAATACTGGTAGCATTTATTGAGAGTCATCGTCCAGCACAAAAATTTTCTTTAGAATAAAAGCAACTCAAATGACTGCACATGCTTACCCTCGTGAACAGCTTGACACACAACTGCTGGCATCAGACTCCTTACCTCCATGTGCCCGCTGCTGGCACAGAGAAAGCAGACCACTCTGGGAGTTATCGGCACCGAGGTCAGAATACCCAGACCGCCCATCTCCCAAACGTTCTCGGATTCACAGTCCTCCTAAAAATCATTAAAGAGGGAGCACATGAGAAGGGAAGAACTCTGGTGCTGGATCCCGCTAAGGCAGGAATTTGGGCAACCAAGCAGCATGATACAGATCCTGGAAACCAGTCACTGAATGGCTCCCACCCCTTGGGCTGCACTGAATCAAGGAGCCTTTGCACTCCCATGGACTCCTCCTGAGGATGGTCAAAGGTGCCTGCCAAAGGATTCCCTGAAAGGGAGGAGCATTTCCCCAACACTCAAGCCTCTCCTTGGGCATTAAAGGTCACCACGGACTTCGGTAACTCTCAGCACAGTTGGCCTCTAGGGAAAGACCTCTGCCTCCGGCAAGCACCAAGAGGTGGGCTCACGGTAGAGGAAAGAACACACAGCACCCAAGTTGCCCTCTCACCTTGAAGTCTACTCGGATCCTGTGGACTCCATCCGTCAGAGGCTTCTGTTTGGAACAGCTACCATTTGACAGAGTGTTTAACATGTTGAGTGTGCTGTTTTCAGGCTTGTTGAGTGCAGGGGGCTTTTCCTGGAGAATTAAAGCATTTTGTAAACCCCGAATTCCACACTCAGGATCCCAAAAGAAGCTGAATTAAACACATCTTTAATTATTTGTATCCCGAACCAGAAAAGAACTCTAATTGATTTTCAAAGTGTGAAAGAAACCTAGTAAGCAACAACCAGCAAGAGTCAGAGTGCTCATGGTAGAGTTTGCAAAGCAGAACTCATTTCAGCAGTTACCTTTCCCTATTAGTAACACATGCTGCTCCTTAGTGCCAAAAAACCACGTATCTTGTTGATCCTGAAGTCTGGACAAAACGCCTGAAGTCTGGGGAGGGGCAAAAGGCTTAGTGGAGGAACATCTGCTTGCCATGCACAAGGTCCCCTGCAGCATCTTCAGTTAAAGGGTCAGGTGGGAGGTGATGGGAAAGACCCCTCTGCCTGAGGCGCCAGAGAGTTGCTGCCCCCCCCATCCCAGTAGGCAATGGTGACAGACCAACGGCCCGCATCCAGTGTAAGTTTTAATGGAATTTTAATGTATTTTTATATATGTTGTTAGCCGCCCTGAGCCTGCCGAATGGCGGGGAGAGCGGGATATAAATGTAAATATAAATAAATAAAAAATAAATAAGGCAGCTCCCTGTCCTCAAGCCACACGGACACACGGCGTGAGAGGCTGAAGCCCCAACCTGCCCACTGGGAAGGGAAGAGCTGGGAGCCACAGCAAAAGCAGCCCACCCACAGTGGCAAGAGCAGAGAGTGAGGCGGAATCTGTGACACGTGCGTGGGCTCTTTAAACATGAGCAAATCTTCTTGGAAGCACCCAACCATGAAAAAAACTGGAGACAAAATTCAAAAAGCAGGTTACCTTTTCCTTCGGCTTCTGTTTCACTGGTAAGCTCGGACGAGGAGTGATTTTCTTTTGCTTGTTTTGCTCTATGCCTAGGAAAAAGACAAGCACACCTTGTCGTAACCGAACAAACCAAGAAGAATTTGGGGCTTGAGGGAAGATCAGGTTCTAGGGACACTGCCCAGACTCAGGTCGCCTAGGGTGGCTACTAGATCAGGGCTTCCAGAGGAAAGTGCAAATCCCCTCTTCTGTAGCATGTAGCGCTTCCTCCAAAGACGTGATTTGCCCACAGTTATGCACACGTGGATTATATCAAAGCTGGACTACTACAATGCACTCTACATGGGGCTGCCTTGAACACTATCGAGAAACGTCTGTGGCACATTGTCCCTGACAAGGCAATTCTATTTGCACTCTTAGGACCTAAACTGGAAGGTACATAATATTTCCAGTTCATAAAACAACTTCTGACACAAGGCCAGATATATTTGTGGCCCCAAATAGAAACTTTTTGGTGTGTCATTCAATTCCATATTGGAACATTCCAATTTTGGTTCTATTCTATTTATTTATTTTTTATTTATTGTTAATTGCCTTACATGTGTTACAGGGACTCTCTTGCTTGTTATATTTTGCACTATTTGACCTCTGAAGAAGGCATTTGTGAGCCGAAACATGTCAGGTCATACACTGTTCTCTTTTGTGTGTATTTGTAACTGTACATTTTATGAGGCTTTTTTGTACACTTACTTATGTTTTTAACTTTTGGTCCTCAATTAGTTTTCTAAACTTCCTTTGGAAGTTTCAGAATGTGGTGGGACCAGGCTGCTGCCAGACGTCTCTTCCTGGCTCTAAGGGTTCTACAACGGCTGCAGTTTGCTCCCAAGGGCATAATCGAAGGAAAAGGATGACCCTACAAAGTCCTGCCTGGCCTATGACCAGGATGCCTGAAGGACTGCCGTCTCCTGGACAAATCAGCAGAGATCATCAGAGGCCCTGCTGGGGCAGTGAGCGAGCATCAGAGACAGGGACTGCCCCACTGTGGGGAGGAGGAGAGTCCCTTTCCACTGAGGTTCCCCTGCTGCCAAACTTACTATGATTTAGGCAAGGAGTTTAAAATTAACTTTAATCAACTGCTCCCTACATGGTATTACTTGAGATTGTTTTGTTCCCCGTCTTATCTGAGCTTCCTGCCAGTTTTTCTTCAGCCATCCTGGCCACTTGTTTTCATTCCCACTTTTTATTCTATTTTCATTATGGCAGGCTTGATGACGCTTTTAGTGTGTTGAAGAGGACTGCTTGTATCCTCTACTATCATTGCTGATTTTATGCATGCTGTTTCTGTCCTTTTCCATGTTTTATTGTGGCCGACGCAGGCTTCTGAGTGGCCCCAATGCTGCTGCTGCTGAGAGTGGGGGATCTGAAGGCTCGTAATAAGTCAACCGCAAGCGGAGTATCTGGCCCAAGGGACAGGCCCCACCCGCGAAGATTCCCTGCTTCCCTGCCCTGATCTCCCTCGAGGGACGGCTGACCGGTGCCCCGGGCTCTGCCCCACTTACCAACTGTGAGCATGGCCACCTCTCCCTCCCCCCCCCCACTGCCAAGCAGCAGGTGCCTGCCCGCGAGAGGCTGCCGACAGCGTCTGATGCACATGAGTACCTACCTGCCTCTGGTGGCAGAGCGGGCTTCTTCTTGGGCTCCGCAGGGATGCTTTTAGGGGCTTCCCTCCTTGGTGGGCACGAACTAGGTGGTGGTGGGGAGGGCGCCGGCACTTGCTTTCCGGCTTTCCTGGCAGCAGGCGGAGGGGCCTGTCTGTGGTCTGGTGGGGCTGGTGGGGGCCCCTCCTCGCTCTTCTCCTCACTGGGCTTCCGGGCAGGCTCGCTGCCTCTCTTTGCGGGGTGCTCCTCTCTGGCCAGGACGGGCTGTGGGGCCGCTTTCTGCCCAGACTCCGACTGGCTCTTCCCAGCATGGCTCTCTTTCTTGTCGCTGGACTTGGACTTCTTCTCTTTCTTCTTCACAGCTGCAAAGCAAAAGGAGCCCTTCAGCCAGGATGCTGCTGGGCGGTGCCTCCCCCACTGCGGCAACAGCTGAACAGCCAAGGCCCTCATACTAAGAATAATAAGAGCAGCCAGCGGTACCTGCATGGCGACACCACACCACCCGAAACTGCTCTGAGACGCCACCGCCATCTATGCCGACAGCACTTTATACATATATAAATCTGATGATTGTTCGAATTTTAGATCATTGCAACGTTGATGCATCTACGTTTTTATTGTATTTAATCCACTGTATTTTAGCCTGTCGTGAGCCGCCCTGAGCCTGCCATGCGGGGCGGGCGGAACAGAGATCGAACATAATAAATAAATATAACCGCGCTCAGCACGGGGCTGGTGCCTTGTGCCCAGGCCCTAGGACCAGGCCTTCCCCCATCCCTTCCCAGCAGGGATCCCTACCTTTGGCTTGCTTCTGCAGATAGGCTTTCGAGGGCATCCACTGCAGATTCTGACACTTCCTCATCCTAGGAGGAAAAGAAAAGGCGGGGGGAGTAAGCCAGAGGAGGCACCAAGAAGGCTCACCCACCATCACAAGCCTTTGGCATTCCCGCTCTAGCCCTGCAGGCGTCTTTCGGACTGCCAGGAGGCCTCCATGCTGCCTGAAGGCTTGGAAGCAGGGACACTGGAGGCTTCCAGCCACGCCAGGGTCCCCTCGGAAAGCCTTTCCAGATCGATCTGGGCAGTGACAGAACAGGGACCGTCACCTGCAGCAGGGATGGGCTACGGCGTCTGCCCTGCCCTGCCCTGCCCTGAAAGGGTGCTGTGGGAGCTCAGCTGCTCACTCCCGGCCGGAGTGGCCACGGCCGGCCTGCCTCCTGGCTCTGAGGGCCGGAACCTTGGCCTGCAGCTCAGCCAAGTGGCACGAGGCTCCTGTGCGGGTGGAGGCCCACTCACAGCAGAGGCCGCGTTGCCCACAGCTGCACTTTAGAAAGACGTTTCAAAGGAAGGAGACTCTCTAAAGCCTGGAAGGAGGAAACGGCCCCGAGGGCAGGGTGAGGAGGAAGCCCCCCACCCCCCCCCACCGCCCGGTCCTTCCTTCCAGCCTGGCAGAGTCTCCTGCCGCTTTCCAAGTCACGGGCTGCCCCTCCCGGCTCCCTAGGAGGGGACACACCCAGGTCAGGCTCACTGTGTGACTCCAGGCTTAGAATCCTTGCCTCTTATTGGACAGACCATCAGAGGATCTCTCCCAGGCTAAAAAGCAGAGCGCCTCCCCCCCCCCCCAATCCCATCGGCTCGGGAGACCATCGCCCTGTACTCCAAGCTGGTGGCCCCACACACTTACTTGCAGCACTGTTTTTTAATGTTACGCCCCCCAAACTTTGGCTTATCCAGGCAATTGGTACAGACACCGCAGTCCTCCGGCACCTGGCAGCCCGGACACTGCCCACAGCGCCTTGAGCGCCGGCCTTTCTTTACGGGAGGTTCTGGGGGGGGCTTGTGCCTGGTCACGGGCTTGATGGGCTTGATGGGCGGCACCTGGGGCTCGGCCTCTTCCGAACCAGCAACGGAGGACTTGTCTGTTAAATGAAACGTCAGCTGTGAATTCAGCAGCCAATAAGAGAGAAGAACTTAAATGTGCTGCACTTCCCCCCCACAAGTGCCTCTCGGGATTCTCCTACAAGGGGATTAACTGACGCCATTTGAAGCCTGCCTTTCTCACCAAGACTCAAAGCAGATTACAACATTTTGAAAAAGCAGAGAGCCCGTCCAGACTTGCTAATAGCACGGCCCCGTGGCCCCCGTCTCTTCTGCCTCGACTGCCCCCCACTGCAGCCAGGCATTTACCGTCGTTCCCCATGGAAGACAGGATCTTCTCCCTCTCTTCCCACGGTAAGGCACTCAGGGTGGGCATGTCGTCCGGGAAGACCGCTCGCTTGCGCCCAAGTGCGACGGCTGCTCTCCTGCAGACATGCTTGATGCGCGGCCCTCTCACCGAGGCCTCTGATGAATCACTCTCTTGACCCTAAATTTCAAGGAGGCAGGAACACAGGAATCAGCCACGGAAACCTCTCTCGGGCGCGCTCAGGGGCAACGAAGCATCCTATGTGGGTCGAAAGCCAGCTGCAATGCAGAAACTATAGCTTTCCGCACCTTCCCAGTTTCAAAGTGAAACTATCTTTTCACAGTGGGAACAGACAGTTTTTAAAAGCAAGGTTAGTTCTGTAAAAGATTCCAAAAAAATTGCCATTCAACCTTCACCTGCAAAGGAATCTGTCTTCAGCTTCCCACGTAAATTGTATCTAACGTCTGGCTAAGCACTTGTCTGTGACCTCTGAATGCGATGGGCACTAGAAAAACGTCAGAGAGACTGAAAATACTTATTGATAGTCTCAGGCATGCAGTCCCAAGTGGGAAGGGGTGCCTTCAATTTGGGAATGACAGGCACTGCTAAGGGGTGGGGTGGGGGAGCTGCCACATTCAGGGCCCAGCTTATTGGAGGAGCCGCATCCCACACCTCCGTAGCCAGCCCCCCCCCTCAGCTGAGCCATGTGACCTGGGCTGGCCCCTGGAGCAGCCCTCAGCCAGCAGCTGGCTCAGTGGATAGACAACCCCCAGGCAGCGAGAGCAGGTGGCCCTGGGGACCTCGCAGGCACAGCCTCTGAAATTCAGGGACATCCATTTTTTTTTTGTTCAATCTTTCACTATTGGAGGGGGCTAGTCCTATACGGAGGTTCATCGACTTTGGGGGCAAACAGAATAGTTGTTCTGCACAAGACAACTGGAAGCACGCAGAGAAAGAAAACTCCCACCGGCGATTCAAAAGGGAAGGGCCATTTCTCCCCTCTGCTTTGCTACCACAGCCATCTCCTCCTTTTCAAAAAAAACCCTCCCCCCCCCGTGGGAGTACCTGTCCCTTTGGCTGGTCCACCTGCTTGAGAGACTTGATCTTCTCGATCTTGCACAGCTGGGCCTTCGCCTTCTTGAGGAGGCTGGCCACCCTCTTGTCCGTCATCGGCATCTTGTCTGCATGGGCCAGCACGGAGCTGATGGAGGAAGCTGCGGGCAGCCTGAGCCCGTCTTCCTTCCCCGCTGCGGGGGCTGGAAGGCCGAGGTCCAGGCTGGCCTTCTCCAGCCCTCCCCGGCCTCTCTTGGCCATCTTGGTCTTGATGGCCGTTGCCGAGTCCACCAGCACCACGGCAGGCCCATCGGCCACGAGGTCAGTGCCTGTCGACTTCTTGCGCCCCACGGCCTTTTTGGCAGAGGAGGAGATGGCGGGGTCTTCGCTGACAGCCACTCTCCCTTTGGAAACGCGAGCCCCCGGGAACAGAGCGGAGCTGCTCTGGATTTCGGGAGCCTTCCTCCTCTTCTCCTTCCGCGACTCGCGCTTGTTTTCTTTCTCCCTCTCTCTGTCTCTCTCCCGGCTCTTCTCCTTCTCCACACTCCGGTCGCTTTCCTTGCCCTTGGAGGGCTCCTCTGAGGCTCTGTCTTTGTTCCTCCCCCTCTCCGTGTGGGAGCTGGGTGGGAACCAGGGGAAGAGGGGAGCGGGGCTGCTGGACGAGAAGGGCTCGGCGGGGACCCCCGGCTGCTTCCTTGGTCGCTGACTCTTCTCTACCGATTCCCCAGGCTGGGAAAGGGAATGGGTAGGGAAAGTGAAGCTGGCGTTTAAGGCACTGGTGGTCAAGGAACCGACAGAAATGCTTGCAAGCGACGAAGGGACGGACGATGGGGACGGGTGAGCCGGCAGCTCCGAGGCGCTCAGCCGCCCGCTTCTCGTCCGCATGGAGTGTGATGGAGATCTGGGCTCAGGTCGAATTGGGCTGAACACCCTCCTCTTCCGCTTCCTCAAAGAGACGGACGTTGCAGCGGCTCCTCCGGCAGCTCGACTAACAGACGAGGGTAAGGTTACGGACTCAAAGATGCGTGAGTGGGCCTCGCTTGGAGTGAATCTTGGGGCTCGCAACAGAGGGCTCCTCTTGTGGAGATCAAACCTTGTCCCGGAGTGCAGAGGAGAAAATAAGCGCGTCGGAGCTGGGGCACCGGGAGCTGAGAAGCCAGAGGCAAAGCCAACATCCTCCGGGGTCAGCGGAGGAGGCCGGAAGTTATCAAATATGGGTTTGCGGATGAGACCTTCTTTGGCGTATTTTGCTGAGGAAAAGTACTGAGGTTCAGACCTAGAATGCTTGAGAGAGGTCCACCGGAAAGTCGGCTCACGAAGGATGGACTTCCGTTTCTCTTGCATGGGTGCAGCGGAGGACGGCAGAAAGGGTGATGCCAAAGGAATGGTGGGGGGCATGAGCCATGGGGCGTGCTCAGAGACGCTGGCTGCTGGCTGGAGGGGAGGGGGAGGGGTGAGGAGCGGTGGGGGGGGAGAGGCAGAGGAGGGCTGCTGCTGCGAGAGGCTCTGGAGGCTGGGCAGCTTCTTAGCAATTTTGGGCCCAAAACTTCGCTCTGCCACTGAAAACCTCCTCCTCCTCCTCCTCTCACCACCCTCATTCTCAGGAGACTGGGAGACAGGCAACGAAGAGGGAACGACCTCCGGAGTATTGCTGCACTCTTCAGAAAGCGCCTGCATCTCTTCAGAAGCCTGAGAATCGGTGGATGTATCGACACTGGGGCTGCTGGACCGGGAGGAATCTGAAGACATCTGTGAGGAGTGATGAGAGGCACCACTGGACTTCTCACTGGACCCACAGGAGGTAGCACTGAACCGGCTGTTGGGTGTAGACTCCAGGCGGGCTATCTTGATGGGTGGGTCATAGTCTTCATCTTCAATGAAGCGCTTGGGAGTTTTAATGATCCGGGAAGAGATTGCACTCACCACTGGCATGATGAACTGGCGGATGTTCTTCAGCTGAGTTCTTGCCTTCCGGCCCTGCAGCTTGGCCGCTTCTTTCTCAATCTTCTTCTGGGCCCCCTTTTTCGCCTTCTGCAAGAGTTGCTTGGCAATGGTGGCGTCTGTCCTCTTGGAGGAAGGAATGATCCGCACTGGCTTGATCCTGCGGGGGCTCTGCCTGACCGCAGGCTTGTCTTCTTTGGGGAGCAGTGGCACGCCATCTTTCTCCTTCCTGATCCTCTGGGCTTTCTCCAGCTGGGAACTCTCTGCTGTT